>NC_133103.1:8044718-8171571 GCF_022965805.1 Primulina eburnea
AGATGAACGAAAGGAAACCAATGATATTCACCAAGAACAAGAGCTCTGTAGCTGGCGTAAACACCACAAAAGGAAAAAGGAATGATATTATATACCATGTCAATACGCTGGAAAGGAACGAAAAAGGAGGTCTGCGGCATTTGTTTTTCATAAATTACTACAAAATCGAAAGTGGGATTCTTGATTTTAAATTTTCGGGAAATTTTCACGAAAAATATTTTTGTAACGAGAGACGACAAATAGGACCGACGGGGTTTCCGTGTATTCCAAGATTACGGGTAAGTTTCGTTGGCAACTGTCAGGTTTGGTTTGGTTTTGACTCTCCGTCCTTGGCCAAATGCCTCACCAACAATTTCAGCTGTCTCTCATCACTTGCTTGCCACCTGTTTTTTTCCCACAGGAAATATAATAATAATTTTTATTGTTGTAAATATTAAAAGATATCTGAAATAATTACATTGAAAATGAGAGGGCGTGACTCCATCGACCAGACATATAATTTGTTTTCTTAACGAACAAGTCTGATTCACTGTTAGAAATAGAAAAATAAAACGACAAAATAATATTTTTCTAGTAATTAAAGAGAAGCATATTTCAAGGAACTCCAGATGGTTGCAAAATGAAATGCTCTGGTTAAAGGACAGACAAACAAAAATGACTCAAACTCTCAATACTTCGAAAATTCAACTTATCTCTCAAAAAAAAAAAAAATTAAAAAACCAGTCTGTCCTACACCGTGATCAACCAATTGCTCATCTCGTCAAGACGACCACCAACCCAGATATTATTAGCACGTTGTTGTAGTGCTTGAATTGTGGGAGTCAATCCACATACATGGCTACAAACGGGAACAAAAAATTTGAGAACGTGTTGTTTGGGCTGAAAGATTATATTAAGATTACTTCATCGATAATCTCGTCTACAACGAAAAAGATTTTCGAAAGCGATTCCGAACAAAGAGACCTTTGTTTTTGCAAATTGTGAAAACTTTATGAACTAATGTGACTTACTTTGTCCGATGTATGGACGCGACATGTAAGCTCGGATTGTTATCATTTCAAAAGGTTTAGACTATGATCCGACTGATTTCGTAGATGTTGCACGCGATGTTGTTGACGAATACTTGAGAATTGGTACATCGATAACACATACCGTGAGATATTCATCTAGCATGTGAAGTCCAACTGATTTGGTTTATATAATGAATGATTGTGGATGACAAAAGTGATTAATTGTTAGAAGATCTTGATTTCCCCGCTTGAGATGATGAATATATGTCTCATATGTTTATTTTCAAGATATCATACCATATGATTCAACGTTTTTTTGGAGCGAATTGTCGACATTCAGAACCAATTGCACCACAAACTTAAAAAGAACTTGATCAAAAATAGTGGAATTCATCCACTTTTTAATTGTATATTTTAGTTTATTATTATTATGTGTAATTTTTAATTATGTTTTAAAATTTTACTATGTATAATTATATTTTTTAGTTATGTTTTAGTTATTATTTTTAAATATCAAATTCTTAAATTGAATAAAAAAAAAATCATAATTCAACGTAATCTCACAACTGTAGAAACATGAGATGGTATTATAACACTCACATCATCAATTTCATCTCTTCATTGAACATGCTCTTAATCAACATGTCAAGACGCATTTGCTGTATTTAATTTTTCAAAACAAGCAAGGTTTGCTCAGACCTATATTAAAATTATATTAAAAAAGCATATATTAAAATATCTTTTTCAT
This sequence comes from Primulina eburnea, assembly GCF_022965805.1. Taxonomy (NCBI): domain Eukaryota; kingdom Viridiplantae; phylum Streptophyta; class Magnoliopsida; order Lamiales; family Gesneriaceae; genus Primulina; species Primulina eburnea. The sequence continues at coordinate 8,046,477 of NC_133103.1, forward strand.
AAAATAAAAATAAAAAACAAATCTACAAGAAGCAGAATTAGTTAGCAAAAGAACAAATAGACAGGTTGTAATGGTGATTATATTAGAAAGGTGCTACGAACATGGCTTGTGCCATACAAACGATTCGTGTGATCCCACGTTGTTCAACTTTACAAAAGGATGGCCGATTCTCTAGAGGAATGTTAGGAGACTGTGTCGGATAATATTTTCTAAAAAAAAATAATAATAATGTGGAGTTTTAATAAAATGAGTTCGAAATATAAATAAATCATTTCATTAAAACTCTTAGATCCAGCTCTAACATTTTGTAAATTTCATTTATTTACATTTTCATGCATATTTTGTTGAAAATAAATTGATAAATGTGTGAGAATTGAGTTGGAGACTCGAAGGTATTCTAACGAGGTAGTATAATCCATGCTTGAGTTTACCAATCCCCGTGATCTTCCCAGTCAAGAATTCCTGAAACACGCAAAATGTAGGATAGAAAGTGACGCAACAGTTATTGTCTTTGGTAAATTGGGATATGGATAAAAGATTAAAATTAAAATCAGGAACATGAAGAACATTTGACAAAGTGCAAGAGGTGGATAAGTGCATTGAGCCACGAGATAAAATGGGCGCAGATATACCATTTGGTAAACGAACAGATCCAGTAGGTAGAGGACATGTTTGTGAATTTTGCAAACCATTAGAAGTTCCTGTAATATGAGCATTCGCACCAGTGTCGAGAATCCAATCATTGGCTTCAGAAATAGACATCAAGCTAGTGATATTACCTGCCAAATTTGCTGTAACATCATTTGATACAGGTGAATCCTCAAGCAGACGTAAGATCTGGTCATACTGAGAAGGTGAAAACATGACACCAGGAGACTTCACTGATCCAGATTCAGTAGAAGGTGCCTGTGAAAATGATGAGTTACTAACAGGAGCCTTAGGCGTGTGATGAGTTGATTTAAAGCTCTTGACTGGAGGAAACTTCTTATGCAGTTTGTGGCCAGGTGGATAACCAATTAAGCGAAAACAATGGCTGATAGTATGGCCTGGTATATTGCAATTATCACATTTGACATTATCAAAACGTTTAGAATTTGAATAAAACGCTGTGGTCGGAGCATCAGCAATTGAATGTGAAGAAATAGCATTGCGATGAGTTTCCTCTTGACAAACAAGTGAATAGGCTTGATTTACCGAAGGCAGGGGATGGCACCATAACTCTCATTCAAACCCATAAGAAATTGAATTAAGCGTTGATGTTGATCATGCTTAACATATTCCATTGATGTTGGACACGCACAGGATGGCAAGACCACTAAAGAGGCGTATTCATCCCATAGTTGCCTGAGTTTACAGAAATAGACAGGGATTGTGGAAGAGCCTTGAGAAAATTGAACAATTTCTCGGTGAAGAGCATAGATCCTTGAACCACAAATTTTATCAAACCGCTCTTTGAGATCTGACCAAACGCTTGAAGCATCTGTCGAGTAAACCATCCCATAATGAATTTGTTTGGAAACGGAAGATAGAATCCAAGAGAGAACTACCGCATTACATCTTTCCCATTGATATAGAGTCGGCGAATCCGCAGCAGGTCGCTTACAGTCACCAGTAACAAATCCGATTTTGTTCTTCGCATGTAAAGCTAGTCGCATCGCACGATGCCAAACTCCATAATTCTCAGTGCCAATTAATGGATCAAGCACAAGAGAGATCCCTGGCGCATCGGAAGGATGCAAGTATAGAGGATCGTTGAAGCTGAAATTTGAAGGATTTGCCATTATTGCAGCAACAGAGATCGAAATTCACCGAAAAAATTGAAGAAGAACTCGATCACCGAACTGAAGATGAATCAATTTGCGGAAGAAATAAGCTCTGATACCATGTTACAGTGCATACAAGTACTCGAGATGAAAGGCTCCCAACAATATGTGAGAGGCAGAGAAAATATTATTTCATTAATGAATGAGTTGAAAAGTTTCTGTACAAGTATTTATAACCCTAACATTGACTTTGCTAACAGACTAACTAAAAGACAAGTAAGTAAAGGATATTAATAACAGAACTCAACCATCAAAGTCCACATGGAATAAAAAAATCTTCCTATGTCTTTTATCATATAATCTTATGAATCTTTTTCGTGAGACGTCTCAATATGATCCATATTTTATTACTTTTAACATAAAATGTGATATGTTTTTTATGAATCAGATATGGTGATTATATATTCTTATCACAAAATTGACCCGTGAGACGTCTCACAAAATTTTTTGTGCATTCTAATTTATGTGGATTTTTTTTTTATTATACAGATATATACGAATTATGATGAACCCTTATCTTCATTGTTTCGTAAGTAAATTATATATAATTGGACTTCTACGCCATATATATTTGTGAGTAGAAAATGTTATACAAATTAGTGGAGATTTTCATTCTGGAAGAGATAGATTTCATGCCGTGAAAGAAAATGGAGAAAAATTAATAAGGTCTAAATAAAAATTAATAATTGTCAACACCCAAAATAATATTTTTTATATATATTAAAATAAAATAATTTAAAACAATTCGTTCCCGATGAGCCTTGATGATGATGGATTTATTTGCACATAACTTCATACAAATTTAAATTTCAAAATATCAAGATATCTATATTTCATAAAATATTACCCATTTGTTTATAAAATCCTTTATTTATATATATATATATATATATATATATATATATATATATATATATATATATTGTCGGTGCAAGCCTGTGTTTTTTTTGCCTTTACTTTCACGTCATAAATTGTGGTTGGACCTCCTTTTTGTGATATCTTGCTTGCAAGCCAACTACTCTTTCTTTCTTTTTTAAGAAAGTATGCCAACTATTCTTATGTGCTTTTTTTATCTTTTCAATTTTATAAATTAATATTTTTGTTTTTAAAAGCAATTCTACATATATTTTTGTGTATTTTTTTCCAAGTACCCTAAATTTTATATTTAGCCAGTCAATGATTGTATGTTGCCTATTATCACACTAGCCCGTTGTAATTTTTTCAATAAATGAATTAATTAAACAATATTTTGATTTTTTTTCTCATCGAATTCACTAATAATATATACTGATTTAGCTCAGTTATGATCTGGTTAACCCCAATTAAAATTGGTATATATCAGGATTGGTTCAATTTTTTTCATTTTTATGTCCGGAAATAAAATAGAATAACATAGGATTTGTTAACAAATCAGTCGTTTTCTAAAACAGCAAACAAAGTATATATTAAAATAAAATAAAAATAGGAAATAAAGTTAATATAAAAAAGTTTTTATTTATTTATTTATTTAACAATCTATACAGATGGGAAATTTGTGCGAGAAAATCCTGTAGTAGACAAGACATAGCAAATGAGACCCCATCTTTTTGCTATTATTAAAACCAATTTCAGAACCATCCATGACTCATGAGTGCAGGCTATACATAGTTGTGTCAAAGTAGAACAAGTTATAAAAATTCTCAGGTCTATGTAAAAACTTTTACCACATTTTCAGCAGAATTTAACAATGCCAAGTACTCGTTTATCGCCTCACCTTCTATTGTAACATCAATATCATAGTCGGAATATGCATCTGTGTTGTGCAGTTCTTCTGTTAGTTCACCTTCCATCTCCATATCCCGAACCTTAAAATCGTCGTCGTTTGATGTACCTCCAGAGCTGCTGCCTATATCATTGGATCCTAAGTTTTCCGTCTCATGAGCATTCTTTGGTGGAACAGAAAGATTTATGCCTGATGCATCTGTGGTACTTCCGTTCAGTTGTCCGAGTAGATAGTTTAATGCCTGCTCTTCATTGCTAAACTTGTGAAGAGCTTCGTCCACTAATAAGAGTAAAAATGAAACATTAATAAAAATATATTCCATGCAACACATAATATATGGCATGATAAAGAAGCTAGATTGCACGGCACTGAATCTGCCTTCCCCCTGTTACTAATCCTTGTTTAGCCCATACCTACGCTAATGGGAAGGTAACTCGAGTAGAAAAAGGTTGAAAAATAAGTGTTCAACGCTTCTGCATCCTAGGGTCAACTTTGCAACCCTTAAGAATGAACTAGAATAAGATAGGGGACCAACAGTTTATATATTTCGCAACTTAAACATGAAAAACAATATACCAAAATTTATCATAGTTATTGGGGTCGAATGAATGATTCTTCTGCATTCCCTCCATTCTATCGAGGATCATTTATAAAAGCCAAATAAATAAACTTCGGACCTTGATATTGCCGTCTTCCTCAGTTGTCGTTCACATTAGTTCCATTATTTAAACTCATTTGTCTACACTGGGGCATATGCTAGTACTCATCTCTTCCCTCAGCATAAAATAAATTTATCTGCATGGAGGCGCTTCACAATTGCCTTAGCTTTGAATTTAACCACAAGAATGTCTTTACGGAAGCCCTGTGCTTTTTCTCAACTCTGAATAATGTTAATTTTGATTCAGGCTTTTTCATTAAAATGAATTTTTACTCTTTCTCAGCATGTATTTCTACACGACTAAAATTCTGTTCTATATAATCTCTTCTCTGAGTATGACTCAAGTTGTTTCGATAACACAACACTGATTTTCTTTTGTGATCCCATGAACCAAAGACAACAACTATGCAGGATCTCATATTGTGTACCTCTGGATAATTATACATCATTCAAAAAAGGCCAAGAACATAAACAAAGAATCCTTTGATGCAACATATGATTTGAAAACTATGTATATTCTCCTGTATTAGTTCTCATATTGGGATCTGTAACGAATTTTAGATACCTGATGCACTCGTGAAACCCATGGATAAAAGACTTCCTCTAGCAGCAGCTTCTGCTTGACGCGACCTTTTCCTTTTCCTTGATATAATTTCATTCTGCACATCCAAACAAAAACAATGGTTGGAATTCAGGAGAACAAAACTGAAACATTAAACAAGCGAACTGACTTGTAAAGCAGAATTTGTTTCAGGGTTTGTCAAGTCATCCAAAGCCTTCTGGGTATCATTTTCATTTCTGCGAAGGGCCTCTGCAGCAAGATCTTTCTCAAACCTGTACATCAGAAAATTTCAGAAATACATCAATGCTTATGGCAAAAACTTGATAATTCCATGAAAAGCGCAAGGAAAATGTAGATTCACAAGAAAGCGAAAATCACCGGTTAAAGGCCACATTTGTAATGGTTTGTCAGTCAACCGAATATGCAAATGAACCTCTAAATCTACAACTATTCTTACTTCTCACTTTGCCGACAAATCTTACCCTATGGAGACCAATTCATATACTTTCTGGAGATCCACTGCTTTCTTAAGAGGAGTCACTCCATATTGTTTTTGCTCCCTGGCATTGAATTCTAGTCAAATAAACATTGCACTGTGTAGGACATAAGATAAAGCGTGATGATTATATTAAACATGTTAAAACTCACAGGATTTCTTCCTGTCTTCTAAGATTCTCCTCACGTTTTTTAGCCCTTTTTGCCTTTTCCTCAACAAGAAAATCAACAGCACTTCCAACATCCAAGTTGTTCATGCGCAGGGCCCTCTTTGCTTCACGATCTTTATAACCCATGCTCATTAGAAAAGACAGGGTTTCATCAGGAACTTGAAGCTGAAACAACACACGTGTTAATGTACCGAAACAACAATTGGTTCTGGAATGAAGCACATAAGAACTCATAATGAAGAATGGAACATGGAATATCAATCCACCGTATACCCCTTGACTACAAAATTTTAAATTTACACGTCAACAGAAATTCGAACAAGAAAATGCTTTCCATAAATGAATTTAAATAAAATTGCATTTAGTTTGTTAAGAAAATAATGTGCAACTATATGACTAAATTGGAACTCATTAGAAAAAGTCAGAAGGGAACCTTTCCTTATCTCATTCTTAGGGGAACCTCAGGTAAAAATACAATCAATAGTAAATCAAATTTCTCTGAATAAATAAAGATGGATTGACACGAGTAAAAATTATTTATAAAATCACAGGCGGTGTACAAGAAGCAACAGACTATGGTCAATTAACCTGGAAAAATTTAGCCTGCGCAGATGTCAGGAAATCTTTTGATTTTTGCAACTGTCCACCGTGATATGCGACCACTCCTTCTAGCAACTCCATTCTCAAGTGTCTACAGATGAATGATAACAACATAAACCTTGTTTATTGCAACAACTACTTGCAATGCTAAAGGTGATCCATGACTCACAAGGCTAGCTCGGGAAAACGACCTCCTTGGAGAATCCTCAGGCGAGCAGATTCCTTTCCATGAGAACGCTCAATGCCTTCTCTGGCTTTTGCGAGGCGGATACCTGCTACGGAAAGCCAACTGATATCTCGGAGCATAAAATAGCACCACACCATGTCTATTTGAAGAATTGATACGTTGTCAACCATCTGGAGGTCCAAAAACAAACCACAAGCATAAAGTTGTTGTCTAAATGTGCTCCAAAAATAATTTGGCTGATAATTTCGTTTCAATTCTTTCCACAAACTAAGGTGCTACAATAGCTAAAGACAAAATGACCCAACTATTGTTTCAAATTTTCAGTTGATCCACATTGTGTTGGAGATTGAAAAATGAAAAAAATGGGATAAACTGAGACTTCTTTCGATATGATTGCAAACAATAGATCCACTAGACAAGCATCATAACTGATGATTTTTGAGAATGACAAGGACTGGAAGGATTTGATTCTCTGAAATTTAGTTTGAGAAAAAGAATGAGAAGTTTCTTTGTTACAATTACTAAAACGACGATGTCTCACCTCGACAAGCTTTGGGTCGCACAGAGAAAAAGCCTCCTACAAGAACGAAAAGGTTGTCGCATTATCAGGAGATATATGAAAAAATTTATAGACAAATAACCCTACAGGGATTGTGAAAATTCTAATGAAATCGACAACTTTGCCAGGCAATACAGAAATAAATAGACAAGCCAACAACATCAAGAAAAGGCATGCATAAAAACAAAAGCTAATTGTTGAAACATAAAAGCATCATTCCGGATAGCATGAGTTGAAAGTTACAGAAGCCTGGTTGCCGAAAGAGTATAAATATCTTAATCTAAATTTAAGAAAATCCATAACAAGGAAAATTAAGCTACATCAACCAACCTAGTCATTTTATATATGTTGTAAATCAAAGATGATATACTCCAATTGGATTTGATATTATTATATTTTTTTGTAATTTACATGGAGTGATTTCTCATGCAATGTTTATCTGTAAGATGTTATCTCAAACTACACGAAAGCGTGATCTTTTGTTGAATAATAACAGTGATAAGAATTTTAGCATTTTGAAATTTTTTCAGTGGACATTGGCAACATAACTGACCACTTTGATCCTGTGTTATGCCCTCTTGTCTCTTCACCGTGTTCATATTATTTCAAAATGAAACAACATAATAGAGCAGGAAAGATAAAAGTCAATGGAGGCCAAAACTGAAAAAAATATTTGACCGGGGTCAAATAATAAACAAACACCCCAGGTGTATGACCATACAATCCTTAATATTTCTAAATCCAGAAATTTTAAACCATTCTTGCAAATGGAGAATATACTTTACATATCATCCTTTTCACATATGATTATGGTTCATGTTACAGTTGTATCATGCAATTCCCAAAGGACGCATTTGGACCGAGTAATTTGAAATCAAAGATTTCAATCTATTTTAGTTGTTTGAATGCTAGATAGATTTCAAATCACCTCTTACATATTTAATATTAGATTTCAAATACATTCAACAAGATTGATCTCGTTTAAAAACTCAAGCTCCATATTCTTTCCCCAAATCAAATTCCTTCGCCAAAAACAAAATTTTCAATTTCAATGCATTCACAATGAATTTATTATCTTTCACATTAGGTTTTTAGACACTCACCTCACCAATGGTGAGGACTTCCAATGCATCTCTATATTGTTGCTTTCGTATCAGTGCTTTTCCATTAGTGTGAAGCATGAGTCCCATCACTATTGCCCTGCCACAAAGAAATTTCAAGTTTTAAGATTAAAGAAGCAACAGAGATTTAACTCATTTAGCAACAGTTTGATCTCATCATCCACATACATTCAAAAACCATATCAGATACAAACACTAATACACTAGCTTGGAGTACACTCGTACCGTTGGTCAGTTTCAGATCCCAACTGCACTTTTTCCCCACTCTGATTTTCCAGCTCTAGATTGAAGTCTCCATCAGGTAATGAACCATCTACATGTCTACTGGCCAAAGACGTAGCAGCAGCCCTGTGATGTCACAAAGAAAGCGAGAAAAATGAATGCAGAATAATGCCATGAATCACAAGACTGATCGTTCTGGATATCAAATTGTGGTTGAACTTAATATGATAATTGTTGAAAAAACTGGTAAGAAAAACACTACATCTTAAAACTATAACCATGACCAGAAAAAAAGAAAATTAGATTTTTCGCTCAATAATTATGCACCTGAAATTTCTTAAGACCCAATCAATGCAAATTTATATTCTATCCCAAAAGTATCAAAGGCCCTGTTTAACATACATCTATCACACTAAAATTTGGCTCATAGAAAACTAACAAAACCCCAGACAAGGGCAAGAATCAAAAGCAAATTTGGCCGCCCAATACATCCACAAAATCTGAAACCATAGTGAATTTTATGGTAAAATTTTGAGATAAGATAATTGACACTTATATATGCAATTTATCACGAGCTCGTGACCAAAATCGCAGAAAATAACAAGTGTTCACCACTATGAGCTAACTCTGGAGTCAACAGGCAATTCAGTATTAAGTCACAGCATGATACTGAAAAAGAGGGGGGAAATAGGCAAAACTCCTATTCACTTATTCAAAGACATAGACTGATACACCAATATCAGATGGAGAAATGCCCAAAAATAAACGATTCAAGCTCAGACTCAGAGACACTGGAGTAGCATTTGGTATACAAATTTCTCCCAGAATCACATCATATATCAAGAAACCATCAATCATACCAAGTTCAACATTTACAAAAACCAACAATAACCACAAGTTATGCATTTATCCTTTACACGGCCACAATCCATCCGCAATTCAGTGAATTGTGCGAGTTATACGGCAACTTGATTGTTTACAAACCACTTTGATCATTACAATACACAATTAGAAAATTCGAAGAAGCCCAAGAAGTACGACCAAACGGACACAAGCACAGCAACTAAGTCCAAAAATTCAGGAAAAAAATATAGGAAAGATTCTTCAAGAGACAATCTGCTATGATTATGCAATCAGAAAAACAAATAATCAAAATTCCAATACTCCAAATAACCCAAGATCCACACACATAGAAAAAAGGCACAACAATTACAAGTACACACTAACTTGAGCCTGGAAAGTTTGTTGGCGCGCTCTTCCTCGGCCAAGAACTCATCTTTTTGAGACTTCCCGACTTGATCAGAAGAAACCTTGGAAGCAAAAATCTTGGCGTTGTTTTTGACACCCAATTGGATCAATTTCTCCGAGCCATCACCATCTCTGAGCATTTTCCCCCCGCATATGAGGTTTATGGAGTGAGGCCCACCGCAGTTTGATCGGTTTGCCACTTCTTCTCTCAACATGGCCACTGTCCAGCCATCTAGTTCCACTTCCAGCACCCCACTCCACGCCCCACCAATTCTCAGTTTCCCGAGGCCCATATTTGCTTCTTTTCAACTGTGAAGTATTGTGATTTCGAACGATGACGGGGACTACGGGTGGATTATATATCTGATTGTGTAAATTTATGCGAGTCTTGGTCATTTTTCTTGGGGACTACGGCTCGGATAGTTTTGGTGGGGTCGTGGACATCAATAAATTAATATTTAAATGACAAAAATTTGTGTGAGACGATCTCACGGGTCGTATTTGTGAGACGGATCTCTTATTTGGGTCACCCATGAAAAAGTATTACTTTTTATGCTAAGAGTATTACTTTTTGTTGTGAATATGGATAGGATTGACCCGTCTCACGGATTATGACCCGTGAGAATGTCTCACATGAGACTCACTCTATTTAATAATGTTCATTAAAATAATTTTTTTTTGGCAAAAACTTGTATGAGACGGTCTCACGGGTCGTATTCTGTGAGACGGATCTTTATTTGGGTCATCCATGAAAAAGTATGACTTTTTATGCTAAAAGTATTACTTTTTATTTTGAATATGGGTCGGGTTGATCCGTCTCACAGATTAAGATCGGTGAAACGATCTCACATGAGACCTACTCTTTTTTTTTTGGGTTTCATCATTCTAAATTAATAATTTTGATATATTAATAAGATAAGTTTCAAAAAAATTCTTATAAATTTATGTAAATTATTCTCACGTTATAAAATTAATTTTATTTTATTATTTACGTATAAAGGATTTTTCTTTTTATATTAAATCAAGGAATATGATATGTACATTAAAAAAAACACAATGATTTTTATATATTTAAATTGTTATTTTTTGAATCGAAATAAAAATTCTATTTAAAATAATAAATTAATACCATTTTAAATTAGTAAAATTTTTCTGTCCCATTTTAAAAAATTAATACCATTTTAAATTATTAAATTTTTTCTGTCCCAACAATATTAATTTATAGAATATACTAATCATCAATATTAATTTAAATTTATTATATTACAACTTTAGTTGCCGAAAATTTCATGGAGCATGCGATCATCCATTATTTGGTCGTTATCAAAATAAGGTTGTTGACAATTATTAAAAAAAAAATTGTTGACCAATGACCATATCGGTTAAGGTATATGTATTGTCGGTTTTAATAAATATTTTATTAAATTAATTAAAACATATTAAATTAATTGATACACATTAAGGTTGTGTTAGGATTGTTCAATTTGATTTAGAATGATAAATTTGATTTGTGGAATACATTATTTTGATTTCTTGATAATATTTGAAATTCACGACAATTATTATTAAAATTGTATAAATTGATATGAGATGAATTTGAAATTCATTTAGAAATGCACTTGAGAAGATGGATTTGAAATCCACATATTTCAGTTATAGTTTTATTACAATGAAACAATAGATCAAATCTTAAATTAATATCTTACTTCTTTAAACACGCGTTACACAAAGTAAAATGAATTTTTAATGACAATATTATTGGGTGATTTTGAAATTCAACCTATTTAAAATGAAACACTTTATAAATATATAAATGGTGAATTTGAAGTACATGATTTGATTTAAATATGTAAATGGTGAATTTGAAGTATATGATCTGATTTATCTAAATAACAAAAACACATTTGAATATATTTGAAATTCATATACCTTATTATCAATCCAATTACAAAATTTAATTTTTGCTAATCCAAACAAGTCAAAATGACTTGATACCAATTAAATACATCCTCTCAAATTTATTAATCTAAACAAAACATAAGTATTTTTTAAAAATGTCCTTGCAATTATGCAATGTCTTGGATATGAGAAGACTGATTTAAGTTATTTGGTGATAAATTGGATATGAGAAGATTGATTCAAGTAATACTCATATATGAAAAGAATATAATATAAAAATAAAGAAATATATAAATGAAGTGAAACAATATGTCTACTAATTTTGTTTAAATGTTGAATTCCTATTTGAAAAGATTATTTGAAGCAATTAATTGCAATACATTTACATTCAAATATCGATCAAAATGAAGCAATGGGTTCCAAATGCTCAGTCCAACGAAAACTCTTCAAGCCATATAAGAATTTCATTCCTCTGCATATCACACCACACATGAAACAAAGACAAATGTAAGTATTGTTTATTTCATTCGACGTTTGACTCAGTACTGCACGACTATGTTATCTACGTCTCTCAATTTATCCTTGTATTATATATCATTTATCATCTCACGTGTCTCAAGCCGAACGATATTTAAAGAAACCAAGAAAATGAGATTTAGGCATGTGACAACTGCATTTTGTGAGCTTCAACAACTCTCACGTTCAACGAACTCGAGACCAGCTATGTGAGACACATGCCCCATGTTTGATCAACTTAACCGCGCAAATACGATTACTACAAGAAACTATTTTTTCTCTCACAATTGATGGATAAGGATGGGAAAATGTGCAGTGAATATTGGTAAATATGATTTTGTGCATAATGCAGAGAAGATTTAGATTGACTTACCATTATAAAACTCCAAGTTCGACCGGGATCGTTATATCGAGCTAGCATACAACCGACTTTGGGATTCAGACCGTCTCTTACGAGTGCAGATCGAAGTGCGTTTTCCTTCTTTCGAGCAATATCATCTGTTGGTTTTCCACTGAATCTTGAAACTGCAGCTATACCACCTTCAACTTTATTCAACTTAACACTATCTTGATTTGGAGCAGGTAAACTGCTCAAATCTTTGTCTGCCGGAAGAACTATTTGAATAGAAAGCTTGGAGATCTCCGGGTCAAATGCTTGAGTAAACACCGGAGTTGTCATTGGTATTTTCTCCGTTGTGGCATTTTTCCCAAATATGTACCTAGGAGATATGTTGAATTTCAAATAATAAAACATTAATTAGAAAGATGCAATATACACAGGATTCAAAAGATTCGGTCATGAAAAACTACAAGCACGAGATTATCCAATCCATGTAGGTAAGAGTTTGGGACGTGATTGATAGAACCTTACCCAGCAACTGAGTTAAAGCCGCTTGAACCAGATAGCTGGTTCGTGTCTGTTTCGACCACTATAAATGGCTCATACTTTCTTACCTGCATATCATATCACACATCTTATTATTAATGCTCGTTGAATTATTTTTTTAAAAAAATTAAACTAGACAACTGCGGCTGATTCTACTTATACGAACTCGGGACCTCATAATTGGCAGTTCGTTTCAGTATCTGATATTTAGGTGTTTCCAAGTCCGGAGTCTTGTAAAAACGCAGCTGCAAAGGTGGCACTCCAAGAATCAAAGAAAATCACTTGCAAAGTATTCTTTATAGTATGTAATATTATGTGCAATGTTTATTACTTGCTTCAGCACTTCAAGTAAACCTTCCACAGAAAAATATTCATTGTTCTCAATGGAATCCCAATAGTCCTGGAGATGAAATAGTTGTAGAGAAATGTAATTAGCTAAAGATTATTGTAAAATTATAATTATATATCTATTGCTCCCGTCGTCGAGTATGAATAGTAAAATCTTACCAGATGGCTGCAGAATTTATTAGTTTGTGGGTTGATGCCCATAACAGAAGTGCCTGTGAAGACTAATTCAGGCCTCCAAGGCAATAGTGCAAATTTCATCACCATAGTCCATCTTGTAGTTATCTCATAAGCTCCTGTCTACACCATTATACAACAAGTCATTTTAGGAAAAATGGCTTCTGTGTCTGATGCAAATGGCAAAATTCACAGGTCTTAGCAGCCTCCATTGGCGTTCCAATTTTTCACGACGACAAGTGAAAGACTTTAAATTATGAAGGAAATGTTGGGACATCATAAGAGACATTACTAGAAATATATTCAATCATTTGTGTTTCACAGCTACTTTTAACCATGTTACTCTAAAACATCAAATAGGCTGAAAATTAAGTTAATTCTAGAATGATTCATATGTACCAAGAGGCATGTTTATGTTAGAAATAAAAGCATTGGACTAGAGGTAGAACTATGTGCTTTGGTACAAGTTCAACACACATATTTGGAAAATAATTCGAGTGGGTTCTGCGAGTCGACTACCTAAGTAAATTGAACAAACATAATCTATATCACGAGTAGAGTACCGTACTGTGTTTATTTTCTAAATTTGGACATCCTGCGGGGAAAAAAAACCTGAAACGTTGTCTCTAGCTTGGAACCTTAGTGGTAGATGAGCTGCAGGTTGATATTTCCCACTTGTAATCCATTTAAACTGCTAAAAAAGAATACCTGTTTAACCCAGTGCAACTGGAAATCTGGGTTGAAGATCTTCTTCAACATGGCGATATTGAAGAGGTACCCCCCGATACTTCCGTGCTTCGTGATGGGGTCTCTGAAATTCACACGCTCGTCATAAGCCGTCCGATCAATCCCTTGATCATCAAACAGATGGGGAAGATCCTCGTACAAGAACTCCACCAAATGCTGCTGCGTGTCGGAGGTTGAGCTTGGCTTGGGCTGGCTTTCGGTTTCTTGGGTTATGCTCCTAAGCTTAAACACACGCCTGAAATCTGTATAGTATGTGAATTTGAGTGGAGGTGAAGATTTGGTTTTGGTGGCGTACTTGGGGAGAGAGTGGAAGAAGGTGGCAGTGGAGGAGTTGATGGTAACCGGAGTGCTCGGCCGCTGGAAATGTGCGGCGGGGAAATGTGCGGTTGCCATTTGTGTGGTTGTTCGCCGTTACATTGTACTTGTTTTGCCATATTTTTTTATTTTAGATTTTTTTTTTTTTGTGGTGGTTCTTGGTTTTTTTTAAAAAATATTATAAATTAATTAAAGCGTTGTAAAAATATGGCAAGTTTGGAGGATTTGTAAAAGTATTACAATCCGGGACTTACTGTCCCGGATTCAGAATTTTTTATTATTTTTTTTTTTGAAAAAAAATAAAATAAAAAGAAAGTGAGTGTGGCACGGATTCTAAGAAGCCGTGTCCAATCCGTGTCTCCGGATTTTTATTTTTTTAAAAAAAAAAAATAGATCGGCGACGGGTTTTTAAAAACCGTCGCTAGTGGCGACGGTTTAATCAAACGCCGTTGCTATTTGCGACGGTTTACCAAAAACCGTCGCTGACTTAGAATCCGTGGCAGACATTCCCGGATTCTAAATCCGTGACATTTTAATTCCCGTGACTACTTCCAGTATTTAAATGCGGTGCCCTCCTCCTCATTTCGCATCGAAGTCGAACAAGCCACAGGAGCAATTCTTTGTTTCGAATACGGATCTTCAAATTTGTTTTTCCGTGACATTTTAATTCCCGTGACTACTTCCAGTATTTAAATGCGGTGCCCTCCTCCTCATTTCGCATCGAAGTCGAACAAGCCACAGGAGCAATTCTTTGTTTCGAATACGGATCTTCAAATTTGTTTTTCAGTTTTTTTTATTTTAATTACAAGTGGTTGCTGCAACATATTTTTTCAACATTCGTATACAATTTTTGTATTATTGACTTTTTATATTTGTGGAATGTATTGATTGTGATTTAATATTCTTTTATGAATAAATTTATAGTAATGAAAGAACATAAGTGTAATTGCTAAATGAAATCAAATAAGTCAACAAACTACATATTAAAAAATTTTCATAACAATACAACACGGAATTGTCATAACAATTAAATATTAAATTGTAAAATATACGTCACAAACATAATTATTTGTCACCATAAGTCGATCTTCTCAACTCCACCTACCTGTAACGAACAAGAATTATTAATAAATAAAAATTTGTAATTACATTAATATCTTCACATGTTATGGTTTAAAAATAAGGTACAATACGTAATTGTATATATTTTACCTCCCACGTTGTCTCTCTCTCGTTGATGGCTGATCCATCTCGTTTCTTATGCGTGTCGTGCGATCTCTACCAGCCTGCCTCCTTTGTCGACGAACACCATTGTGTTGTAATTGGAATGTAGGTTCTTCCCAATATTGTTCATCATGAATAGGGTAGAATCTTCCATCGTATGTGTTCACGTATTCGCTCAATGTAAACCATGGTTGTACAAGTTGTGCGGGATTCAAACCAAACCATTTCGCTGCACATATAACATGTGAACAAGGAATTCCAAAAATTGTGAATTTACCACATGTGCATTCACGCGTAGAAATGTTCACAGCTTGTACGTGATGTTGACGACCCGGTCTTCCTCCTGTCGCGACGGATGCTGTTTTATCCCTTTGGTCAAATTTTGCTACTCGATGTTCAATTGACTTTTTTGACCAAATATCAAATTTAGAGTATGCATAGTCGGTCCATGGTTGATTTTTTTCCAACATCTTATCACTTCGCGCTCGCCGTTGAATGAAATAGTGTACGCAATGCTGTAAGATTGTAGTAGCCCGAATTCCAAATTGGGTAATTAACGGATTAATGGTGATTAAGAAGGTTTAATGTGTAATTTTGACCGTGGTCATGATCGGACGGACCGAAGATGGTTCGGTAGCACCGAAGAGTTCGGACGATCCGAAGTAAGTTCGGTGGATCCGATCATGAGGTGTCAAGAGTCGATCGACACGTCGGTTTACATGCAAGTTCGGATGATCCGAAGTGTAAGTTCGGTGGATCCGATCATGAGGTGTCAAGAGCCGATGGACACGTGGGAGTTCGGACGTTCCGAAGTGGGTTCGGTGGATCCGAACAAGCCTATAAATAGTGCTCGGATTTCCTCATTTTGCATTGCAAATTCTTGAGTTGTGTCTCATATTTGAGAGGTTTGGAAGGTTTCTAGGGTTAGTTGACGGTCGAGCGATAGCCAAGAGCTGCCAGGATTGGTAGCGTAGCGACGTCTGAGTTACGAGGCAATCGACATCAAAGGGCTGTCGACGGACGAAGGTAAACCCTAAACCTTTGGTAGTACTGGAGAGTACTGGTTTTGCTAGTCGAGCATGGTAGTATTGTTCATTGGGTATGCTTTTGATGCGTAGGCTTGTTCTAGACCTGATTAGCGGTGTTGCGTAAGGCTAGGATTGCTGTGATAGAGGTACGAAAGTACTATCCGAGATATCCTGGTCGAGTATACATTCTTATATGTGTTGCATGATTATGTGGTGCATTGATATATGTCATATGATGCATGCTATTATGTCACGCTTTATGATGCATGTTGCATTTCATGTTGAGCCGTATCTCCTTCGAGATAGCCTTTATTGTTGAGCTGTATCTCTTTCGAGATAAGCTATATCTTGTGGGGCCGCTCAGCCCTGTCTTGTCTTGTGGACGCATGGACACCGAGAGTACACAGTGGCCGACGGGTCGGGAGGGCTTCGGTGATCCGAGACATTTTTGGTCCACGTCTGTTCTTGTAGTGGATGCAGTGACCCAAAGGAGTACCGCGCGGCAGTATCCACTTGGCGCCTCTAGACTGAGCATTTTGAGATCCTTTGTTACTCCTGTTTCTTGACCTACCCTGGTATCATATCATAGCATGTGCATTTCATATAGGTTTGTATACTCATGCTTTTGTACTGGGCGTTCTTATCGCTCACGTCCTCGGTTTTGTTTATCTTGGACACCCCATTCCCGCGGGGCAGGCCTCAGGTTGGACAGCTCAAGAGGAGGAGGAGGAGGACGTTGAGTAGCTGGTTGGTTTAGTTCTTTGGTATCTTTTTGATTCGATATGGTTGTACCGTATATTTCAATTTTTAGTTGTCCTGGATTTTCGATTGGGTTGTTTAACTATCTTTTGATGACAGTTTTCCGCCTTTATTTCTGATTGTTCTTAATTAAGTTAATCGCATGCTTAGTTCTTGATTAGTAGGTGATTCTGGAACGGGTCACTACAAAGGTCATCTCCACTTTTGCAGTTATTGGAATACGTCGCACCCCTTTCAACACACCATTAGTACACTCAGACATGTTCGTCGTCATTATCCCTCGTCTCCATCCACCATCATGAGCCAATGACCATTTTTCTTTTTGAATGTTTGACAAATACGTGAAAGCTGCTGCATTCTTTGTCCTAATTGCCTCCATTGTCGCATTAAATTTTGCTACTTGGTGTTGTACCCCTGCTTCCCAACATAAGTCTTTTAAATGAATGTTTTTGAACTTGCTGTTGAAATTAGAGCGAACATGCCTCAAACAGAAACGATGAACACCACGAGGAGGCTTGAAGTCAGGGAGATTTTGAACTGCACTTGTTATACCCGCATGTCTATCAGATATAAGGCACACACCACTACACCCTCTGGTAACATGTCGTGCAACATTACCGAGGAACCAATGCCAAGACTCGTAATTTTCTTCATCAACAAGCGCAAAGGCTAACGGCAAAATCTGGTTATTGGCATCCAATGTTACTGCAATGAGTAGTTTGTGTTTATATTTGGTGTACATATGGGTACCGTCTACACTGATTACGTTGCGACAATGTCGAAAACCATTTATACATGGTCTGAATGCCCAAAACACAAAGTTCAAGACTTTATGTGGATGGTCATTAGGTCGAAGATGCTTCCATTCTACAACAGTTCCTGGATTGTACTTCGACAAAGCTCCCATATATTTAGGAAGCAAAGTTACAGAGCTTTCCCATGTGCCATAGACTACCTCCACCGCGCGTTTCAAACCCTGCCATGCCTTATCATACGATATATCATACCCATATTTTTCTTTAATACTTTCTTGCACATATTTGATTTCGTATGCAGGATCACAACGCACGATTCCCAAAAGTGTACTGGCTATCATGTTTACGTCAAGGTTGTGGTGATCTATACCGACTTGGGTAGACATGCATGTGTGATCATCACCATATTTCGTGATCATGAAGTAGCCTAAACTTTTTTTGAACGATGCTCGAAGTCCCCACCCACAATTGCCACCTTCGGACCAGTTCTTGCATTTGACCTTCCAAATTGTCGGAGAACTTTGGACAACGATATATTCACGTCTCAAAACCCGAACTGAAAAATCCTTCACTGAAGATATTAAATCGTTTTTGCTCTTAAATACCATTTTGACACCGAGCTCTGGCCTTTCAGGATTGTAAAAGTTTGTTCGAGATGCAGAAGGAATACCAAATGAATCTGGAATTTGTTCGTCGTAGACTTCATTGAAAAATTGAGGAATATCACGTAAATGTTGCTCAGGTGCAATAGGAATGTTCTCTGTCACTGTTGCTCCAGACATTAACACACGCGTCAATGTCCCTTCATTTGCATTTTCAACATGATGATCATCTTCTCCGTCACTTGATGTAGCATACAAATCATCATCGCTATTCCTGACATGATGCGAACTGTCCCCAAATAAATCATCTTGCTCAGGCATGTATTCTGTAATTGATGTTGGAATATTTGCATCCACAGTAGAATTATCAAAATGTCTAACATTTGTGGTATTATCCTCATCAGCCCATGAATTTAATTCCAATTGGCCTGTTCTAGTAGAACCCCATGCGACATCAACTCTTGATGGACCCGTGATATGATGATCCCAATCCCCTGAAGTAAAATCCCATTCTCGTCTTGTATTCATCCCCCATGCATAATCTTCTTCAGTGTGAGCCGTGATATGGTGATCCCAAGGACCAGTGTCGATCCCAGAGTATGTATGAGCTGACTGTTCATCGACGTGATACATAGAAGGTCCCGCTTCATTCAAACCTATTGTTCCCAAACCTTGCGTTATTACTGCCATGACTGCATCAAAATCGTAATCACTTACGTTCTGTAACACTGGCGATGAATCAACATACAAGTACATGCAATCCAATGTCGGCAACTCAAACATAAATTGTAGACTATCATCATCTGTGATATAGACATGCTCTTCAATGTAACGAGCCGACGAGCTATAACAATATTTCGTTGACATCCTGATGCAGAATTTTGATGGGTCGATCTCCAACTTGCGATGCACATAATTCACCAATTGAGAAAATGTAGTAGACCGAGAGATTTTAATGGGCCTTGTCGCGGGGATACTATATACAACCCTACCATCTTCAATAATGACATAGCCACCTACGTACAGTAAGGCTCTCACAGTATCCATGTCTGCACCAAAAACTATGACATAATGTATACAATCATAACAAAATTTAATTATGCGTTTCTCGTATATATATTAAAAAAGTATATTCTATATTAGATAAAATTTCAAGAATCATTTACAAGATTATTATTATTATTATTAAAATATATATTGTTAAATCAATATAATTAAAATTTATATTTAGTAATACCAATGTTTGGTTTTATAATAATAAAAAATTGTTATGACTTATATTAAAAATTTAGATTTTCAAACATGTGTAAGTAGAATTTTCAAATATATTAATTTCTTATATTCAAAATTTTAACAACTAAGAGTATAAAAAAATAAAAAGAGTAAAAAAAACATATACAGAAACAAATGACAAATTTACAAGATAAATTTATATTTTTCAAAATTGTTTTACTATATATAAAATTTTTGTTATATAATGATACAGACCACCACGAGATTTTTTTTAATAATAATTTCTTTCTGTAAATTGAAATGGACAAACCATAAAAACCCTAATTTCTCAAATATACCTTTTGATTATTATAAAATGACGTCCTATTCTTTTCGTGAAAGGAGGTGACTTTAAAATCTGCACATTTAAATATCATAAATTCCTTAACAATTAAATACTTAACCATTAAATATAATTAACAAATAAATAATTGACATTTAAATATTATTAGCAATTCACGTAAATAATTAGTCCACTAATGCTTAAAATTCACGTAAATAAAATAATTTCAAATATAATTAGTGTGATTATTGTAATATTATATCACGTAATATAAGAATTGCTATTAAATTTCACGTAAATTAAATTTAATTATTGTAATTAACGTGAATATTGTATATATAAGATTATATCACGTAAATATAATTAATGTCATAAAATTAAGTTTAATCGTCAATTATTATATTTAATTTATGTGATATATATTATATCACGTAAATATAATTATCGTAACTAAATTAAGTGTAGTTATTATTATTCCAAAATTTCTAAATCACAGTATTATAATTGCAATAATACAATTAATATTATACTTATTGATATTACTTAAAATTGATACAACGATCGAACAATAATAAATATTATTAACAACAAAAAATATCGTTATCTCTAATTATTCTGAAAAATGTCGAAACTTACGTTAATAAATGGAAAAGTTGAAGATTCGTATTCGAAACAAAGAATTGCTCCTGTGGCTTGTTCGACTTCGATGCGAAATGAGGAGGGCACCGCATTTAAATACTGGAAGTAGTCGCGGGAATTAAAAATTTACGGATTTAGAAACGTTAGCGACGGTTTTTGTTTAAACCGTCGCAAACAGCAACGGCGTTTGATTAAACCGTCGCCAATAGCGACGGTTTTTCAAAACCCGTCGCCGATCTAACTTTTTTTTTTAAAAAAAATGAAAATCCGGAGACACGGATTGGACACGGATTCTTAGAATCCGTGCCACACTCACTTTCTTTTTATTTTATTTTTTTTCAGAAAAAAAATAATAAAAAATTCTGAATCCGGGACTTACAGTCCCGGATTGTAATACTTTTACAAACCCTCCAAACTTGCCATATTTTTACAACACTTTAATTAATTTATAATATTTTTAAAAAAAACCCGTGGTTCTTCTTCTACTTTCTTTTTTAATGTCATTTTACTATAAAAAATAATATTTTTAATAAATAAAACAAATAAAATATTTTTTTAAATATGTAAAACTATTCAATAAGAGTGTTTATACTGTTTTTATGATCAAACTAAATATAATAAAAAAGCAGTTCATTCGAGAACGGGTTTCTAGCCCAATGGTCTCACTCGCCGGATTAGCTGGCCTCCCATCCCGAGTTTGATCCCCCTTCCCTGCGTGAGTTGTAATAAAAAAAAAACACTTCATTCTCTATTTTTTTTATTAAAATAAAATAAAGTATATATTCGATCCTTCGGTAATAGATATATTATTGTTAAACTCTCTTTATAAACTAATTTGAGCATAATGTTCAATTTTTTTTTATAATTCTCACAAATATAGTAGATGGCGAGTAAATGAAATTAATTTCAGAAATATAGTTGAAGGACTTCTTATTCCAATCCACTTTTTAAGGAATTTTCGGCTATTTCGATAAAATTGTTAACTTGTTAGACGTGGTATTTGACAAGTCAATAATTTTCGAGTCACGCCAATATTTTTTGATTTACATCAGCAATTGGATCAAAACAATAAAAAATTATAAGTTAATTTACCAAAACTAAAATTTGAAAGCTTAATATATCAAAACCAAAATTGAATAATTTAATGAAGCAAGAAACTATTTCCCTAATTTTTTTGCCACAGATTTCAGAAATTGGCGTTGCAGAACAAATATTGAGTCAAACCTCCATAATTGATGAAATTTTAGTCGGTCAATTAACAATTCACACCTAAAAATTAAGTCCACATTAAAGCCCATTATATATTCGTTATAACAAGAAATAAAGTCCATTTCAAAACGATAAATGGCCCATGATCCTCCCAACAACTTTTTGAATTCCATAAATCGAGAAGATTAAATAAATTTAAGTAGTCATCTATATCACCATAACCACCACATTCATGTATAAAGTTGCAAGCACTTTTTTTTTCCCCTAAAAAGCCTGAATTTTTTCTATCTTTTTTTGTGTAAAATTATGTTAATTTCAAGAACTCGTAATTTTCAGTGAAATTCGCATGTGTATGACTTCATAACATATGGTTCCGATTATTCCATTATAAATCTGATTGATATTAATCGGAATTTACTTTATTTTCATAGTTAAATGAGAAATAATCTTGCGATATATGAGGTCATTATACTATCAAACTAATAAATTTTAAGAGAGTTTTTGAGTTGACAAGTCTATTTTAACTCATTAAAACTCCAAGTCCGAATTTAAATAATCCTTTTAGCACAAGATATCATGTTATAATCAATCCTTTAATTCAGAAAGCAATAATCTCAAGCCAAAATCACTATGTCTCCACTCCTAAACCTTTTTTTCCCATTTGTTCTTGTATATATAAGCCTCAAACTTGTACACTAGTAGACAAAATTTAACTCAACAAAATAGAAAAAGAAAAAGAAAAAGAAAAAAGAATCCATAAAAAAGTGCGAGGTGGCAAAGTAACACATCCATGGATTGGCACTCCTGGTTATCAAAAACAAGCCTTGAACCCGCACTAGCATATGAATATGCTTTAAACTTCACCCGAAATGAGCTTGAAGAAGATGATCTAGCCTACTTCAACCACGAGTTCCTCCAAAGCATCGGCATCATTTTCCCGAAATACCGTCTCGAAATAATCAAGCTAGCTCTAAAGGAGTTGAAAGGAAAGCCAAATGGGATCTCAAAGATCATTTTGGCCATGAAAAATGCCAAGAATCTCTTCACAAGCAACATTGTGAAGTGGTGCTCTCACAAAATCCCGCCACAGTATCCGGTCTCCGGGTTCTCCCCTTACCGAACACCGTGTAATGGTTCAAACCGGAATATCTGCGGCGGAAAAGAGAAGGGAAGAATCCATATGAATATCATGAGATCAGGAACTTCGGAAAGGAGGGTGCAAGAGAAGTTCTTGGTGACAAGCAGAAGCTTGAGTGGATCTGGGCCTATAAATGGCAAGATTCAAGAGAGACGTTGGTACCCAAATCGGAGCCCACTTGTTACCTGGCCTATGGAGGGAAAAGGTAGAGAGAGAATGGGCTTCATCTGCAGAAGCCCGTCTGTTTCTGGGCCGATTGAAAGTTTGGGCTGAACCCAAAAGTGAGACCCTTTAATACCTATCTTAACGGAGAGAATAATGGTGTTGATCATGATTCATGGGGATCGATCACTATGGTACCTAATGTTTCAACATATAAAACCAACTCGAAGTGGAACAAAATCTATCAAGAATCCATCAAAGTACTAGTGATTTACGAGCTTCGGCGCTTGAATGAGCTTCGATCAACAACCCATTGTTGTTTTTTCATCTTAGTTTAGTTTGTTTTTTTTTTTGGTTATGTTTGTTTAAGGTGATTGCTTCTATGGATATGTTGTGTGTTTATGGTGGTGATATATAGGTTTTCCCTATATATCCTTATTTAATGGGCATATAGAGAAAGTTGGAGTTTATGCAGAATTGGGACTAAGTTTCTTTAACATTTGCTTCAATTTTGTATATTTATATTACACATTCTTCCATTCATGTTCATTCACTCCGGCTTTGGTCCTTGAGTCAGAACGCTCTGTTTAATAGATTTTTCTAGCAAATCGAGTGGGTTGTTTTGTAACATGAAGATGAATGAAATCAATTGTCAACATAACGAATCAGGCAGAATGTCGTCCGCCCCGTGCTTCACATCGCCTTGTGTCGTTTGGACCAAACTCCAAAGCAAGTATTAAACAGAAAACCTGGCAGGAATGCAGGGGGCAATGGGTTAACCACATGGTTAATATGCAAAAATGTAGGATTGAGCAAAAATATGTTGTCGGAGAAAAATTAATATTATAGTGAGTATACAACACATTAACATCTTAAATAGGAAATACCAATCCTCTCTGATGGAACAAAAGTTTCAGACATGATCTGGATGGGGACCCTCTTCCATAAAATTATTATTGTGTCTGTCCAAGAAGGCCAGTTTGCTAAGGATACTATGATCTTGATGGGGACCCTGCCACATCAAGTAGTCATTGCCACATCAAGTAGTCATTCTCTCCGTCCAAGAAGGCCCAAATTGGTGAGCCACTATACCGTTAGGCCCTAGATCCAAACGTCTAATCACGGTTTTTAGGCACAAGGTGCGCCTTCAAGTTCAAGGTTCCACCGTCAACTCGGACAACTCTTGGAGCCCACGTGTAGCCTCGACCATAAGCTCGTATATTCGACCAAAACACTCTCCTCCCCCAGCTCCTAGGCCTGCCAAGAAACCGAGGAGCTGCGGTTTTTGGTGCTGATTCTTGGTATATCAACATTGTCGTCCTCTTCACATATCAAAAGGTTAAATATAGAGATGATTAGAGAATTGACATAAAATTTCCCCAAAGCTTGCAACACGTCCTTGAGAATCTTGAACTACCCCGTTCCTCTGGTTGATGATAAAATCCAGAGTCTCACCTCTGTGACGCCATACTCGCAATATACTGGCTGATCCCTCACAAGATACGATATTTCCCACAATAATTTTTGACGAGGACTTTTGGTCTCTTTCGCAAACTCATCGACATGGAAGTTGAACCAAATAAGCTGATTTATTACAAACGTGGGGAAGATATATCAGGAGTTTCTGTGAGCAGTTTTTGAAAAACTTGCTGCTAATTTATGCACAACATCATTGTGCAAATCACAGCCTTTCAAGTATACTCGCAATCATACGAGCGCCGCGGTCCTCAATCACTGCTTACATAATTTAGTCAAATCAATAATTCGTTCAAGGGGTGTTGATTGTTAAAGTTTGATTTATGAACTAAACAAATTAGCTATGAAAAGGTAGAATACGTGAACATGGACTATTCATGAATATATACACACACACACACACACACACACACACACACACATATGCGAAGTATTACATTGTTCATCTTCATGCATGAGAATGGATCGATATGAAACCCCAGGTAGAGTTATCAAAATTGACCCGCCCCGTCCCCACCTTACCCTGCCCATCAAATGGCGGATCTGCCAAATAATTGACGGGTAGGGAAAACATCAACCAACGCAACCCGCCACGGGATGCAACTTGCAAGTTAGGCGGGCAATTTTCCATTCTTTCAAGTCGAAGACAGAAAAATGAAGTTAGAGAGGGCGAAAAAATATATTAAAAATTTTGCAAGGGCAAATCCAAATTTTAAGTAGATGAAGGTGAAGCATCTAATACCATACCCTATAAAATAAAAATCTTTTATCAAAAAAATTATATTTATTTTTAATTGAAAATTTAATGAGATAATTACGCAATTTAGTTAAATATATATATATGTTCGAGGCTGCCAAACGCGATTTTTATTAGCCCAATACCTTCCGCGAGAGAGATACATAAAGTGGTCCGTAAACAAAACTCCAGAAATCAATCAAATCAAACATCTATTATGGGATTTATTAAATTTATCAAAATTCCAAAAATTTAATTATGAAATAAATGAAATTAACTAATCATTAACTAATTACTTGCCTTTCTTTTGAAACCAAGAAAAAAAAAAGACAGATTAATTGATTTTCTCAAGAATAAATTGTTTGTTTATTTATTCTCATCGGATTGAACATCAATTTCAAAAGTCCCCATCACGAGTGGCAATTTAAATGTATATAAATATAGATATGGACAGTTAGATTAGTAGCACATGGCTTGTCCAGCTAAAAAGATAAATAATGATAAAAAGAAAAACACTGCATTCTCACCTCTTTGAAATTACCAGCTTTCATGTTTGGATTCATTTTAAAATTTGGGACATCATTTTCACTTGTTTGTCAACGAAGCCTAATAAGTCCATTCAATATTTTTGTCATTGATATTTTCGTATATTTCTCAACACTTCTATTAATTACATCGGTCTATAGTTGTTTCTTCCTATTCAATTAGGATATGCTAATCGAATAGTGCGCCAACTCTTTAGAACTAAAGATCTAAACGAATAGAATTGAGTTAAATGTCGATAAAAAAAAATTGTATCGAGTTTGAGTTTGACTCGAAATATTCAAAATTATAACATTAAGTTTTAATAATTAATGTTTTAAGGTTCGAAAAACGAAAAGACTCGAATTGTTTGTATGTATACATAATTATATTATATTTAAAAAAATATTATGGCTTATAAATTATCGAACAAAATAATTTTGGCTCCAGTTCGGTTCGGAAAAAACCTCGAACATATTCAAATTCGGCTCGCATTCAACAACTTCGAATACAAATAAAATATTTATGGAATCAACTATAAAAACTCACCAACCGGCTCGATTAGATTACAATCCTACTTGTAACAGAATTTGTCTAGATTATTTTATTGGTTAGTTGGAAAGTTTTTTTAAAAAAAAATTTCTAATGTGTATTTTTTTTATAAATAATTGTATTAAAAATTGTAAATATAATAAAATAATAGTATAATATTTATTTTAACAATTAGATATTTGGATTTATGTTAAGTTGTTTGGATTCATATTAAAAATTGTAGGAGGAATATAGTTGTTCAGATGTTTGAATTTGGACACATATTAAGTTCTAAAAATAAATTATCTGTATTAAAATTATGTCAATTTTAATAATGAAGCATTTGTATTAATTCGTATTATAAATATTATAGTTAATATATATAAGAATCAAATAAATAAATTTAACTATTAATAAAAATAAAATTATAATTATAATACTAATATTAACATTAATTATAATTATATTTTTAAATTTATAAATAAATAGTAAACAAAAAGAATATTTTAGGAGTATATTTTTTAGTGTAAGATTTGAAGTAAATGGGTAGGAGATGAATGTTATATTTGGTGCAAAAACTGCACTATTTTGGTGCAGAAACTGCACCAAAATAGATTTATGGGTTGGAGATAGCCTTAATGTGATAAAAAAACACAAGACATCTATCTATTCACACATAGTTTGAATTATCATGCTTGATTTATGGCATCACAAACTTTCAACCTTATTATCCTCGCGGAGTTGGGAGAACAACCATATTACAATACTCGTCAAGTCGAGCTACATACAATTATGTTTTGGATCGTGAGAATTGATTGTACACAAATTTAATTCACAATTTTTTTAGTAAATTGATAAGAACCTATGAAAGGATTTAGCTTGAGGATTACTACTCGATGTGCACATCTCCTTACACCTATTTAATAATAAGTACGTGTAAATAAATCTTTAATCGAAAAATAGTTAAAAAAATTCATTGTCATCGTGGTTCTAGGTATGTTATATACAAATACACGAAAAAAAAAAACAATGATATAGTACAATACACGAAAAAAAAATGTAGTACTACAATATAAATGACTCCAAAAAGTTAAAGACATGTTGTTTTTTAAATAAATGACTCCAAAAAAATGGATGGGGAGATTGTGTCATAATCTCATCAAACAAGGTCTGCCAAGTTGGTGGTTAGCTGTGAGTTGTGACAAATTGCTCAAAAAATTTATGTCGTTTTAAAAAAGTTTTCTAAAATAAAATTGATAAAATATTGTGAAATTATTTTAGATTTTTTGACCTTTTAAAAATACTTAAGATTTAAGATAAAGAAATCAAATTTTGTACATTGAAGAATGCCCATGGGGTCATGAGAGGCTGATATTAGTGTTAAGAATAAGTCTCTTGTGAGACGGTTTTACGTATCTTTATTTGTGATAAATGTCAATTCTGCTTATATTTACAATAAAAAATAATATTTTTGACATAAATTTTTTAGTTTTTCATGAGTGACCTAAATAGAATATATATCTCACAAAATTGATCTATGACACCGTCTCACGTGATTTTTTTATGTAGTATTAAAATAGTTATAAAATTAATTTATATAGAAAAAAAAAACAAATGAGTAAGGTTGGGTCTCTTTTCATCTTACTGCAACTTGTAATTAGGAGTTGGCTCACATGCAAGTGGGCATGGTAGACATCACGAGCAAGAATAATTGACTTCTATTTGATTTCGCTTTCATTTTTTCATCTTTCATTAATCCTCTTATTTATTTTCATCCTCTTATAAAAATATTTTAATTCTTTCCACCTGTCCAAAATTTAATATTGACTCACGAAAAATATCATAATATATTATATAATATTTTATATATATTGTTACGTGCCATCACCAAAAGGTAGATTATGTGATACGATTTGACATTAAAAAAATCTTCTTAAAACAATAACCAAATGTAAAATTTATTTTTCCAAAAGTCTTATGCTGAGAGAGAAAATCTTAATTTTTCAAATTGGATATATATATATATATATATATATATATATATGTATATATATAAGTATCAAAGTAACTTATATGTAGTTTAAGTAGAGTAGCTTGCATTAGTATTGAAGATTAGAGTAGACAATTTTTCCATATCGTGAGAGAATTAATGAGTAGATTAACAGCTAGAAAATTGGAGAAAACATACAATCCTATCTGCTTAGTCACACTATGGCCCCAACCTCTCATTTTCAACCTTATCAACAATATAAAGTTTACCGATTTCACCTATTTTTATCTGTAAGATGAATCAACTATGTTTATATTTAATAATAAATAATATTTTTGATATGAAACCTAATATTTTTTTTGATGACTCAAATAAGATATCTATCTCACAAAATTGACTAATTAGACTAACAAAAATTTTTGACTATAAAGTTTTATTGTTATTATTATTATTTATTCTTTAGTAACACCTAAACGATGGGGAAGATCAAAATAGAGTCAGAAGAAAACGAAAAGTGGCTCTTATTTTCATGAAAAGCCATTATTTTAGTGGGTGATTAAGCTATAATCACCATATTCTTTCTTCTTTGTTTTTTTTTTTATACATGCCATATTCAAATGTGTATGATAATAAATATGGAAAATGAATGAGTTTAAATTATGTGTGCTGGTCAAAGTGTGTGGAAGGTTAAATCTATCTTCGGTACAATTAATAAGGTAAGACTTGTTTGTAAAGATTTTAGTAGATGAAAGTGTTGAAGCACATCATAAAATTAATCACATTACTTAAATTACATATATCTATCTATTTTTATCAAACGTGTTACATATCAACGTAGATATATCATCACATATCATGTATCAAACAATACACAAAGTGCTAATAATACAAAGTATTGTGTTTGCTCAATCAGCCAACACATTATTTCAATGGGACGCCATACCAGTAGGGATGGAACATGACTCGAACATGACCTCTCTCAGGTGAGTTTGTATAAGGAGTAGGTCTTATGTGAGACCGTCTCACGGATCTTAATCCGTGAGACGGGTCAACCCTACCCATATTCACAATAAAAAGTAATACTCTTAGCATAAAAAGTAATACTTTTTCATGGATGACCTAAATAAAATATCTGTCTCACAAATATGACCCGTGAGACCGTCTCACACAAGTTTTTGCCTTGTATAAGTTAAATGGTATCAGGTCGAATAAAAGATAATTACTTTTTTTTATCTTCATTGGATTTAGATCAGATAACAAGTTTTATAAAACTCGATCCATACCAAACCAAAGCTGATAGCAATGGACGTGCGTCTATCGAATTTTTGGAAGAGTATTGATTCCGAAGTGTATATAATTGTCTACGAAAATAAATAATTTAAATTGTTACACTAACCAATTATAAACTAATTCAAAACAATATCATAATCCGAACACAATGTCCTCCTCGATGCATGAATTATTGATCCTTCATCAACATAAATATGGATTCAACTTCTATATATATTCAAGAACATGACTTTTGTGTATTTTATCATAAACGCAACATCTTGTCACTTGTACCACTTGTCTCTTGGTCCTTGGAGTTCCTACTATTGGTTGTCTCGCATAACATTTTGTGGGACATTTTTTTCAAATTTCTTTACAAAAAGTCATAGTTGAATAAGAAAGAACTTATATAAATATGTGAAAATTTGCAATTTTAGTATGTGGAGTTCATTAATAACTTTGATTATTTTTTGTTTTAGTTATTTTCTCCGAAAAACCATTAAATTAATTGAATATTATTTATTTGACATTAATATTTTCTTATGTGACGAAAATAAAGTCTACGGTGATGCGAGAATAAAGTCTATGTTACATACATTAAATCAATCTAAGAAAAATACAAATGAGAAAATAAAACAAAACGAAGCACAATATTTCAAAAGAAGAGAAATAAGCTTGTAGTTTATCTTTCATTTACTTATTTAGATTTTAATATGTATAATATATGAAAACAAAAAAAACTAAATGTTACCGGATGAAAACAAAATTTTGACAAATTACATGACTATATTACAAAACAATAAAGCTTACAGAACTAAAATCGAAAATTTCTTATTATACATGCAAAAAACAAAATTCATTTATTCCTTAAAAAATATGTAAAATATCTGAAAATATAATTTCTTTTTTCTTTCACCTGCATGTTCAAACTTTTTTTTAGTAGGTCTCTTGCCAATATTCAGAATAAAAAGTAATAATTTTTCATGAATGATCAAACAAAAGATTTGTCTCACAAAATATGACTCATGAAACTGTCTCACACAAGTTTTTTTTTTTTTTTTTTTTGAGTTGAGGATGAAAATATTATAATAAGATCTTGAACTTGATATCACATTCCAAATTTTCGAGATTTTTGTCACAGTTTTGCGACAGGCACAAACTTGTGTGAGACGGTTTCACGGGTGGTATTTGTGAGACGGATCTCTTATTTGGGTCACCCATGAAAAAATATTATTTTTTATGCTAATAGTATTACTTTTTATGGTGAATATTGGTAGGATTGATCGATCTCACAGATTATGATCTATGAGACGATCTCACAGATTATGATCTATGAGACGATCTCACATAAGACTCACTCTTTGCAAAATTACAAAATCAAGTTTTCCAAATATATATTTGTGTGTGATATAAATAAAGTGTAAATAAGAATTGTCTCAGATATTCTTCAAATTAAATAAAAATTTAGAACCAGACGAGAGAGATAATCAGATTGATTTGAAATATTAATAGACAAACGAATAATATCGCCTTGTAAATAGTGAAAATAAATAAATAAATAAACAATGGCGAAAAAAGCCATGAAGATAAAAGGGTCCCTATTTGATTTCTACTAAAACAAAAATATCTATTTAATTTAATTTACAAAATTTTACTTGATTAAAGTTGGAATAAAGTACATCCCTATAATTCGATTTTAAATTAAAAATTAAAGAAATATGACTTCCAATTTCCAAAAAAAAAATATGTTATTATTTACATTCACAGAGCATCCAAATCTAATATCTCGGATCGTTTATGTTTTTCAATTTTCAGTCAACAGGGAAGGGACGAGAAAATCGAAGAGTCGAAACCCCGCTGACGCCATCTCCGCCGAGCTGTGATGTTATCGGGACATGTGGGAGAGGCGGCTAGCGCACGGCTTGAACTGGCCACGGCGCCGCTGCTGATGCGACGACGGCCGGATCAAAGACGCGAGGGCTCTCCTCACCAAATCCCCTTCCACGGTTCCGATTCGGACCAGAGAGTTAGTCATGGCGGAGCGCCTCATGCTCAGCCTGGTCGAGCTCCCGTACGACGTCGATTTCGAGTTCCTCGAAGCACTGCTGTTGCTCAACCCGGATTTGTGCAGGCTGCAACGGAACGAACCGGGGTGGTTCGTCGGCGAGCACATACACGTCCTCTTCTGAACCGCAGGGGGAGACAAGGAGATGCGGTGGTTCGGGGAAACGGGTCGGTCCAGGAAGAAGCTAATGGCTTGGGATGTCGGGCGAAACGACGGCGTACGGGAGGAGAATTGCCGGTTTGTCGGTGGGGTCGACCGGAGAACCGGGCTGCTGGATTTCCGAGCAGAATAAGCTGCCATTTTTATAGTGATGTAGTATTTATGATTATTTATTAATTATTTGAAAATGGGGAATTTGAGTATTGAAATTGGCAAACATAACTCAACTCTTGCCGTATATTTATAGGAGGGGTTTCCTTTAATTGCAATTTGGCCCCTGAAGTTTAAGAATATTAATTAATCCATACTTGTCAGAACTTTCAAGATTAACTGTGACCGATTTAATGCTCCAATAGAAATTAAGGGGGGAAAGCCTTTTCATTTTTTTTTATAAAAAAACCTTTCAGATTTTTTAAATAAAAGTTGAAGTGATAGACCAGAGGGTATATTTTTTACTACTGATTTTATAAAGTAAACTTCTTTTTTTGGTTGGGAAAAAGGGAGTGAGTAATAATTAATTTTCCCTAAGAAATGTTTAAATTTGTTTAAAAGAATTTAATATTAAAATGTACACTTAATAATAATAGAAAATTAAATTTTATTTTGATTCAAAAAAAAAATTTTATTTTATTTTACCTATGTTTATATAATATATATCATAGCTAAAGCGACATCTTATCCTAAATGTAGTAAGAAACAAGCCAGAGTTTTTAATGGTGAGATACCCCAATCCCTTTTCATGTGGTAAAGAATAATTTTTTTTAAAAAAAATTGGATAATCGATTCCTTTATTTTTATATGTATTTTTATTGTATAATAATATTTCAAGTTTGATAGTCATCAGCGAAACGACAAAGAATTGAGCCGTTTCATTAACGGCCTTTTCGCAATCGGCAGTGGGCTGGCACATGTAAGATAGAATCTTTATAGATCCCACGTATCGTGTCTGCTTTATATTTATATTTATATTTATATTTATATTATTTAGCTAGAATATGAATTCGACACGCTGCCTAAGAAGCTGACACACATAACATATTATAATATTTTATTTACACTACTTAATTTTAGTAAAATATATAATTGCGATAAGTATATTAATTTTAATAATTCATCGTATCGCGTTTTTTAAGCAAAAAGACAACGATTTTCTAAAAATTATTGTCTTTTTGGGGTTAAAGGCAACAGTTGTCTTTGATTTTTTTTTAAGATCAAAGACAATGTTGTCTATTACTGTATTTTTTGAGATAATCGACAACCGTTTGTCAAAATTGAATATGACTTTTTTCATCAACAATTTTAATGTTATTTTTAGTGGTGGATTTGTCACCTACCCTTCCCGTGTAATTCTTAAATTCTCAAAGTTCCAAACATATTATCCTATGTTGTTTTTATATGGACTTGGATTATATAAAATAAATTAATTTAATTTAATTGAAACGAGAACATGACACGTGAATGAACATGTAATTTAAATTGCTAGAACTAGTAAAGAACCAGTTGGGGATTGAATGGAATGGTTCGAAGCGACAATTATGTTGCATATTTGAAGAGGCGACATTTTATTTGTCGAGTATCATTGTGAAATATGTAACATGTGAATCATAATTTAAGATTATTTTACGTAAAAAGGGAATTTTGTGAATATAATTATCAACATCAAACGAACATATCAATGAAAATTGTTTCAATTTCGTTATTAAAAATTTTGACTTTTCAAAAAATGAAGGATAGAAGCGGTGAAGTTTGATCTAAAAAACACACACAAAATATGAACAATAATTTATTCAATTATAAAATATTAATTAAATTACTATAACATTAGAGTAGGTCTCATGTGATACGATCTCACGAATCTTTATCTGTGAGACGGGTAAATCCTATCGATATTCACAATAAAAAGTAATATTCTTAACATAAAAAGTAATATTTTTGTATAGATGACCCAAATAAAATATATACCTCATAAAATACGACTCGTTAGTCCATCTCATATAAGTTTTTGCCCTTCCACGAGGTGTAACCGTGGCAAGTGGCATGGATGGGGGTATTGGGCAGTCCAACTTTAAAGAGAGTCAGCTCGCCTCCATAACTAACTAATTCCATGACGATAGGCTGCTACCAGCTACTCTTACTATAGTTGACCAAGTCTTTGATTGGTTGGGGTCGGTCAAAATTTTCCTCAAAAAATTAAGGCAAACTCCACAACTTGGACTGATTAATTTAAAGCAGACTTTGAATCAGTAGAAAATAATTAAAGTAAGAGCGTGTAACGAGTCATGCCATCTGATTTTGGCGACTCTTCTCGTTTTGAACATTTCAAATATACTTTACAAATATGAATCGAGTCTTATAAATTGAAATATTATTACTGTATTTTTTCCCCTTTTTTTAGAAGGTTTTTCTGGTATTTGATCATATTAAAATTGTGTCATCTGAATGTTAAAGTTGCAATGATCAAAATGTTTACAGGTATTTGCGAAGCGTATTTAAATACACGGAGAAACAACAAACACAATAATTTTACGGGTAATTGAAGTTCAAATTTGGGCTTCACGACTTTTTCGTTGCCGAAAGTTCAACTGCGTGTCAACCTCCGAGACCGAATAGGCTTATCTACCTGTCAGTCAAACAACATAAAATTTTCAGAACAACTTCAGTTCAACAATATTGAATAACCTTTACGATGTCAGTAGTTTTCGATCGGTAAACCACGTTTCTCTTTCTATGCAGCCTTGAACACTCGAAATTCTGATTGCACTTTTTTCCAAAAGGGTGCTGCTTCTATATTTGGTGAGCACACGATCAACAATAAAAAAAAAGTTGATTATGATGTAACAGTAGTTATGAGAATAGTACGTCGAAACATCGTATGTCATCCGTGCAAGTGTTGGGTACCGATTCTTATGACTCATCCAATATCCAAGGCATCCAAATCTTCATAATATGAAAATTCAAGCTTTTATTCTACCAAATAGAGATCCAATTGATCAGAATTTATAGCAGTTGTTGTAGTTTGACTATTATATTCCTTAATTTCCTACATTAATTGATATTGAAATATTTTGTCACGGAAAAAATTCATACTAATTAAATAATACAATTAAAGTGAAAAATGTATAAGAATGCTCACTTAAAAAATTCTTCTGTCCTTGTTTCTAAATCCTCCACCACTTTGCATAGATGGAAGTGTGATAGCAGAAGATTGAAATTGTGAAGAACTTGGCTTGTTAGCGTTAGAATATTGTTCAGAAGCT
This sequence comes from Primulina eburnea, assembly GCF_022965805.1. NCBI lineage: Eukaryota > Viridiplantae > Streptophyta > Magnoliopsida > Lamiales > Gesneriaceae > Primulina > Primulina eburnea. The sequence goes on from NC_133103.1 coordinate 8,081,845, forward strand.
TGTAGAAACTTTGTTTTCACAAGCGACATCTTCTCTTGCCATTTAAGAGGACCACTCTCGAACCTTCGAATAAAAAAATTCCAACATAAAAAGCTTTATTCGTAGTTCAAAAATAACTCTAAATGCAATAATCATGTTATATTGAATACAATACTTGTCAAACTTCTTTTTCATCTTTTTACACATATAACTTATCACAACATTTTCATTCAACACATTTTCTTTTAACAAAACTTTAAACTTCCAAACTTGCATAAAATTTAAATTTGATTGGTAGTATCATAAAATTGCTCTGAGAACTCACATATTTTCTCTTGTCTTGTTCACTCTTCACTTGTTCACAAATCTGAAGCCAGACAAATCCTGTTTCGAATACTAGCCAAAACATGTTTGAGTTTTTCTCTCTCTCGAATAGAATCTTTGTAAAATTTATTAAATTTATAGATTATGGAAAAATGAGAAAAATAAGAAGGGCATAAATAGTGTTTGAAAATAAAAATAAATAAGCTAGATTTTAAGTAATAATGAGTGTGATAAATAAGTGATTCTCAAATTAGTTTTTATAGAAAAATAACAAAAATACATTTATTAGAAAACACATATATCTCTTAATTTATTTGAATGAATGTAAAATGCAATTCTGGATTAGAAAAAAATTGTGAGTAAGATTATCCAGAAAAAATTTCGTTTATTGACCAAAATAACATAATCACTTTTGAAGAATTAGAATAAATATAAGGCTAACATAAAGATTTTAATTAAATTTAGAAGTATATTTAGACAATAAATATCAAAAGCCAAAATGCTTGAAATGAGTGGATTCACAATTTATACCCAAAATTTTTGTTGGGTTGGAACAAAACTTGTGGGTTTAACTCAAAGCCCAGAGAAAAAAAATAAACAAAAGCCCGAAGATCAATATGTAGTCCAAGAGGTACAAGAAAAGTAGTACAATATTATGGAGATGGGAAATTACGAAATTATAGATCTTCCAATGCGAGATTACAAATAAAAAAAAAAAATAGAAATATAATAATTATGTTGTGTGAATTTTCAAATAGAGGGCTCCTTTTATAACTTGTGAACGTGATTTGTCCCCTTTTTTCTAAAGAAAAACGAGAAAAATTGAAAGAATAGAGAATCAAATCAAGTAATAGGAGGCTATCGGGATAAGTACTATTGAGGTTATTTTCATTATTTTGAACAAAATTCAAATGAAATTAAAATATAAGCTTGTCAAATTTTACTATTTCGGAAAAATATCATAAGAGAGTCATTCCTCGTTAATTTAAATTAGCCAATGACACACGTGCAATTCCAATAGTTATTGTATATATGAATCATGATTATGATCATTAATACATCGAGCTGATTCATAACTTTTTTATAGTTATAAATTATTATTTGGATAAATATAATTACATTATATTAAATATGTAATTTTTAGGTATAATATGTAAATTTTTGATTTTTTAAAATGAAGTAGATATTGTTGTTACGAGTAAAATAAATAAAAAACATTAATTATCTAAATAAATATATTATTTTCCTAAAAACTAATTGATTTTACAAAATCGGTCCAAAAGAGCTTTAGCCTTTGTATATAGTATAGATTATTATAAGATCATTTTTAAAATATTTTTACAAACACTTTCAGACATCCTCAGTTAAATTTATAGTCTCACGTGAGTTTTGTGATCGGGAAGTATAGCATAACGTGTGACTTAAGCTTCCACTAAAAGGAAATATAAACATGTTAGATGAAAAACTTCCAAGCATATATATCAGAATATATTTGGGATAATTTGGGATTTGAATCTTCTGATGTGATTGACCACACAACACCACATGTTGCTGTTCACTTTTAAATGATGATGGACCATAATGTAAGATAAATTTGAAAATTGTGAGACGTAAGGTGCCGTGTTTTTTGTTACATCAGAATGATCCAAATCCGACATCTTCATTGCATCGAATAAATATCCACAAAACTATTTTAAGTAACCTCCCTCCTGTATTCACGCACAGCACTTCTCGCGCCACCCTTTCTTCACGTCCACACGCACTACTCCAGCTTTGGTCATATCCAAAACGCATTCAAACCATACAAAACTCAGAGGAAATATTTTTCTCCGAACAAAATTACTCAGCGTATCGTTCATCGTTGTTCTCCCAAGGAAGACTATAACACCAGTCTTTTCTTGGGCCCAAATTAAACACCAATGGCGCTGTTGAACGAGAACCCGTTCGGCCGCAACACAGCAGCCGCGAAGCCTGCCCCGGAGCCACGTCGACTCGGGGGGCCGTCCCCAAAGCTTTCCAAGAGATTAAGCGCGAAGTTCGAGCAGACGAAGGAGGCTGCGTCGGCCGGGATGGAGAAAAGCGTGGAGAAAACAAAGGTGGCTGCCAAGAAAGTGAAGGAGGGCGCCACCACCGGAGTTCATTGGATCAAACTCAAGTACAGTAAAGGCAGTCTTTTCCAGAAGAAATGAAAATTCTAAATTATCTACAATGTACGCGGTTCTTGAATGAAGAAAGGCAGGCCTATATTATTTTTGTTTTTCGTTCCTTTCGTATTGTTGCTGGTCGATCTATATTTTCATCGGCTTCCTTTTGTATGTATTTTTTGTTTAAGTGAGACAATGTAATTAATTTACTTATACATGTACGTATGATTGATTGAGGCCGAATTAATGTTGTCTCTTGGATGTATCCTTAGGGCAATGCCTTCATAAACAAAGACAGTTGCTTCGAAATAGACTCATGAGTTTAGCTACCTATAACATATTATTAATTAGCATACGATAAATCGAGGGAACGAGGAAATTAAGATCCAACGTATATCTCATGAATACATTTTCCACGGCTCGATCTCTAGTTTATATGGTGACTTACATTCTTAAACATTCATCTATCATAAATATTACAGACCGAAATGCATGAGTTATTTGAAAGTCACTGAATCGACGCAGCCCGAAGTATCGTGACGGGCATGAAAGTGAAGATTCTATGCACAAAATGTAGCAACACAACGGCTAGCTTATATATCTAGGTATTTATATTGATACATACATATCTTTGAATTTTCATTTTTTCAATTTATATTTTTATACCTAATAAGAGACTAAGATTGCATTTGGATGAGATCTTTTGAAATCCATGATTTTGAATTTATTTTCATTTTTAAATATTTAAACAAAAAAAACTTGAATTCATATCTTACTTATATATTTACACTAAAATTAGATTAATCACAATGATTTCAATGAATTTAACTGTGATTAATATAATTATAATATAAAGAGTATAGAGGTGACATCACATTTCTTTTGTTTAAGTTATGTAAACAATGAAAATGTATTTCAAATCACTGATCCAAATGAATCATAACAGAAAATTTGAGTATTAGTGTTTTAGGAAACATTTTCAATCTCCCAAAACTCATTTCCTCAGAATATTTCTCTGAAAACTTAAAAATATTGACAAACATGGGATAAATGTTCCTATTAAACAATAATTCATGGCGCTAAAGAACAAAGACAACATGGGAGAAGCGATGTTTGGTTTCCAAAAAAAAAAAATTATCTCCATGCGTACATGCACAATACAGTATGAATTTACCCAAAAAAATTAACACTAGCTACTTAATTAATTAGAACAATATAAAAGATTATGCGGCGAACCAACATATTTAAATAGTAATATAAATAACAGAAACATATTTTATAACACTGCTAGTAATCATTTTGACATACGAGAGACTTTTAAATCTCCTGAGAAGGGAAGCGCAAGACCTCTTACATCTCCCTCCAAGTTGTCCCTAGTTGGAACTTTGTATTTTTATTCATGAGATCTTAAAACGACATATTATTCAAACGTAGGCTCTAATAAAATTACATCGCTGCGGGCGCGAAACATTTAAGCTGCAGGTGCCACCCTCGAGCCGTCGTCGTCGTCGTCATCACTGTCGCCCTCGGTACCTTTCTGATCTTCCTCGTCAAATGATTTTTCATATCCTCGTTTCTTGCCACCTGTGTACACCATCTTGACTGAGCACGAAAAAAAGTTGTGAACTCTAATTTTAAAAAAAAAATTGGAAGAATGTCAAAGGACAACTATTTTAGGTGTGGCTTCAAGTCTGCTAGGGTTTGAGGCCGGAGTTCTCCCAAGTTATATAGTACTCAATAAGCAATTTTTTTTCCAGCTAGCCCTTTTGCCAAGCACGTAATTATTTGGTGTTATAACTTTCTACTTTTAAATTTTGGAATTTTCTCCCTCCAAGGACGTTGTATGTAGGCCATGGTAGTAATGTCAACTAAGAGGGTATCAGGTGCTAGCGTAAATTTAGTTCGTAGATAAATGATCGGTTAATCATTAATTGCTTACAAATTATATATATTTTAAAAAAGATACAAATAAATTTTATTTTTCTTTTAATCTAGAAGGCTGATCTACATGGTAACATGGCACAAAGAATGGCCTTGAGTGAGTTCAATTCTCACTGACTGCGTGAGATCTTCGGTTTGTTAAGTGAAGTTTAGATAAATCGTTCGCTCCCATTGTTATAAGGAAAAAAAGATGGCACAAAGAACTAAGCAGTGTGCACGAGGGAAGATCATGGAGGAATGGAGGTGTTCGCATCCCGCGCGTGGTCAGCAACAGTTCAACAGCATTTTCTTGCTCGAATTCGTGTGTATAATTCTTCCAGCTCATGGGAAGTTTGTGGGTAGTCAAACCATTTTCAACCCTTTTGGTCAATGAGAAGTCACATTGAAGAAGCGAACTACTCGAGGGTTTCATTTAGTTTCTGCGTAATGTCGCCTTTTCGGTCTTGACAACTTCTACATGATTTTTTTTAAATTAATTAATAATCTATACTTAATCTTATATAGGGTAGGCCAATAAATCTTGTCTCTATATACAATATAGATTTTAATATTTTATCTGTACTAATAGGAAGATAAATTAATATTAGTGTAGAAATATATGTGATGTATGGAATAGTTAGGCTCAGTTTGGTTAGCCTTATTAAAGTGTGATTGTTTAGTTATCATTTGTTTGCTTTCATTTATAAATCTTATATTGACTATTAGTTAGACAAAATGTACTGTTCTCGTTGGACACCAAATCCATGCATTCATTGTGGATAGTATTTATCCTGCTGCTCTCATATAGTTTATTGACCAAAATACCCCTGTTTCTAAAATAAAAAATTGCAAGTGGCCTACGGACACGTCATTCTTCTTCTTTCTTCTGAAGAACCGATGGATGCGCAGTACTTTAGAAATCGCAATTGTTGAACCAAAAATCCTCATTTCTAAGTCCGATCTGTTCAACTTTCAAGTTTATTCGAAGGTAAAGCTCGATTAATTACAAATTTGAAGCTGTGTGTGATTATTGGTTTTGTATGTCATGCATAACATATTTCAGAGTAGATAAACCTGAGGAAAACTAGCGACTGATGAACATTTCATGTTTCACGTGATCGTTGTTTAGTACGAATGTGTTGTACATATCCTAGTAGTGTTCTGTTGTAGTTTTTTTTCCAGTTCTTGTACTTTAATTTTTAACTTTTTTTTTGCATAAATCCTGTACAAAAATTTATCATGTGACATTGTATGAGACATTCCTTGTGAATATGTGTTGGGCTGTTGTACAACAAAAATCCATGATTTGTAAATTTGGGTTTTTTTTCCTAAAGCTTCATAAACTGATGTACACGGATTTGACCTCGACTTAAGAAAAGAACATGTTCATGCTTACCGATGGATCTTCAGTTCATATATTTCACGGATCTGACCTCGACTTACGATCTTGAAGGAAGAACAATGTGGAGAGGGTTTTCATTTCCCGTCAGATTTTTTGGGATACAGACGGTAGGTTAGGGGAGAAGTGAACAATAATGGCAAAGAATTTAAAAATATAACAAGGGTATTTTGGTCATTAATAACTTTGACATGATTTTATCACTCTTCTTAAATTTGCACCACACATGATATTATATTTAACCCAAATTACATATCTTATCCTATCAAACATTTATCAATCAAATTATTAATCATTCAACTATCCCGTCCTACCAACCAAGCGACCCCTTAGTGTATTTTTTTTATCTACTAAATTAACAATCAACTGGATTTATACATATAGTTCTATTATTCAAAATTATCTAATGACGCTCAGCTCTACTCTGAGTTTTTTTACCTTGTTCAGTATTTTAATTAACGAAGATTGTATAATTAAGTTTCTAATAAATATTATTTCTATTTTTTTCCTATTTAGTTGGATTAATAAATAATATACTTATTATCTATATATATATATATATATATATATAATACTTGAGTCCATAGTAGAGAGACAACCCTAAAGTAACCACTTTCTTTTTTTTAGCCCCTGCCCCATTTTTTTTGTTTCCATGAAAAATTCAATTTATGTTAGAAAAATCTAAAAAGCTTATTATAAATCAGAAATTTTCAAATTTTATTTTAAAATTTTCAAATTTTAATTTCAGTTTTTTGTTATCAAGATTATTTATATGAAAAAAACAGTTGAACATTTAAGTGACGCATGATCAATTTTAAAATAAAAAAATTTATCCCACTTAAATTCTATGGATTGTCTAAAATTTCTTGTAAAATAATATCTCAAAATATTTTTTTTAAAAAAATTATTCACAGAGGTCGAACGAAGTAGAGAGATTTAAGTTAAAACCAAAATAGAAGCACTGGGATAAGAGTGAAAGGGTCGTCCACCCCAAATTAAAAATGGCTTGCATAAGACCTCTTTATCCACATTCTTGTCCACTCAAACAGCCCATTCCCTCTTCCTCAACTCCGCCATTTTTTCAGTTCAAATCAACCTTCAGTACCCAACCTCAAAGGCTCGTTTCACTTTCGGTCTCATTCAATCCTTCTGGGAGCTATGATCTCCCCTTGTTCGACGATGAAAATGGTTGGTATATGAACAACTTTATATAAGTTTATTTTCTTTAATTTTTCATGTAAAAATCATATGGCGTGTGTAGATACATCAAGAGCACCTCCTCCAATGCCCCCGACGGAGGGGCGGTATGAGGTAGTAATCGACAATGATATCATCGCTCGGCTCGACTTATCCCCGTTTCATGATGCCACCGGGATAACGTCCCCCGAAACGGGTGAGACTTGATTGCCCAATATTCATACATTAAATGGTTATATAAATATCTGTTTTTTGAGTGGTGATGCAGGAAAATATACGTTAATCATAATGTTGTAAAGGTTCCTTTTGCAATTTTATCCTATTGTAATAATTCAGAAAAAAATATCGCCTAGTTCTTATCCAATAGAAGGATAAATTTTATGTTGCATAGGAGAGATTTCACCACCATTGGATTGTGGTAGGCCTCACATGTTTTGGACGAGTCCACCTCAATCCAATGGCTTTACTACATAGGGAGAAGTTCTCCCTTTTATTATGTAGGAAGCCCAATAAAAGAACCTCCCAATTTTCCCACAACGTGACATATGATGAAATACTTACACGTTAGTAGCAAAAACTCAATTCAGTATGACCGAGTTACAATGTACAATATGTCGAGGAAAAGATACATTAAAAAAGTTGATGCTGTAATTCCTAATATTTAAAATTAATGAACATAGTACGAGCTTGGTGTGTGCTTAATTACCAGTATGTATATTAATTAATATTATGCAACTAGTATGTATATTATGCAGCAAATCCAAAGGATTATCTAGAACGTAGCATCGGATTTACGATTAATTTCGTTAGAGAAGATGGAAGTGATCCACGAGAACTGTCTGAATTCCCTGAAATAAGGCTATGGTTTGTAAGATTGGATGCTATGTACCCATGGCTCCCTGTTGTCTTGGACTGGAGAGCAGGAGAGCTTGCACGCTATGCTGCCATGCTTGTACCTCACCAGGTATCAAAATCTTCATCTTATTCAAAATCTAGAGTGCTTTCCCAATGCACTTGCACCTGAATAATTGAAGGTCTAGGAATACATGCAATAGATCCGAGTCAACTCGATTTTGGAATCGATCATGAGGATGAGTCCAATGTGAATCTAGAAATCGAGTGGTTATGATGCAACTCTTATATATATTTTTTTCATGCATGTATATTTGATACATAAATTTGTAACTCGGGATGTGGTTTTATTGACAGATGAGTATGAGAACAGGGATAGTATTCAACCCAGAGGCGCTCGAATTATTCGTGGTGAATAAAGTGTTTGTCGCCTACTTGTGGTTGAAGGAGCACGGCATTCCTAAGCCGAGATTGAAGGCTAAAGACATGTCGAGGATGCTTGGTTTTGGGATTGGAGATGATCTCTTTGATTTGGTTGATGGCCAAACCACCAACCAAATAAGCCCCTCGAAATAAATTCATTTTTCATAATTTTCAGGTTCTCAATAACTTATATGCACAAAATTGTTTGGGAATTTCGGTTGAATATAATGTCAAGACAATTTGTAATACTCGTGATCGCATTGAACGAGGCATATAAGTTTCAGCAATTTATAAATTTATATATACATATATATATACATATATACATATATATACATATATATACATCAAAAAGTTCGTTGCAGCAACCTTCAACCTTTTAACGCTTGAGAATTGCCTTGTTACGTTCTATCTTGGTCAATTATATTATCAAAATCGAGTTTTAAATCTAGACTTTTTTTTATGTTTTTGGCTATTTTGTTAATGCGATGAAGTCATATCAAATCTAGGAGAAAAATAGAAAAAAGAAGATGATGAATTAAGATTAAAATTTGACAATATGAAATATTAAAATGGCTACAAACATGAATGACTCTAACATATATGATATATGGATACGGGTATCCTACAATTTTCATATCCATTGACTCTTGGGATAAATAAGGAAAAAAAATGGTAAAACTGGCCTGTGTAAATTAATTATAAGTCAAATGTACAGCTTAATTATTAATTCATAATGAAAAACTCACCAAAAAAAAGCAGTGATATCAGAAAATATAGTCGAAAACTTAATGAAACCCTATATAATTATTGAACAAAAAGGGTCGTTGAAATTAGTTTGACTGTCCACTTTACTCTCCATGAGCTGGAAAAAATATACACACGAATCCGAACAAGAAATTGATGTTGAACTGTTGCTCACCACGCGTAGGGTGTGCACACCACCATTTTTGCATGAGCTCCCCTCGTGCACACAATTTCTTTCTGCCATTTAGGAAACTATAAGATCAACCCACGCCAATAATTGATTCAATTAATTTCCTTCAAATTGGAAATTTAGAACTTTTTATTTGTACTTTTTTTAAAAAAATATTGTTATTTTTTAAGTATTTATAAATATATACACTGTACATAAATTCAACTAAATTTTTGAGTACACGCAACCTTGGATTCACAATGCCATCATGGCCTCGTTGTAGGGACGGGTCCAAAAGCTAGAAAGTAAAAAGGACATTACAATAGGAAAGAATTACGTCCTTGGTGAAAGGGCCGAAAAAAGTTTGGTTATTGATGCTATAAATAGGTTGGGAGAACTCCTCAAACCTTAGTAGACTCGAAGCCACCTTATAAGATCATTATTTTTTTAATTCTTCGATTTTTTTTGTAGAAAAAAAATCAGAGTTCACTACTTGTTCTTGTGTTGAGTCAAGATGGTGTACACAAGTGGCAAGAAACAACGGTGTGATGCGAAATTATTTGTCGAGGAAGATGAGTACGAGGTTTATTTTAAAATATATCGAGATATCGAGGGCGACGATGATGATGACGACGACGGCTCAAGCGTGGCACCTGCGGCTTAAACTTTTGATAATATTTTATCAAAGTCTCTATCTTTAAACTATGTAATTTCTTAAGATCTAAGTATTAAAATATAAGGTATCTATCAAGGAGTTGAAGATGGGTAGTATTTAATCTATTTTGAGAGCGGACATATGAGACAAAGAGGTAAGATGTCTTGTATTTTACCTTCGCAATAGACATATGTAATTCTCATATGTCCAAATGTATTAATTTATCGTATGCTGTCTCTATTTTTCAGAAATGATCATATTACAGAAACTTCACGATAGAATGCATCAGCTCATTTTATTGATGAACAATGAATCTGAAGATTAAGAAATACAATGAGTGTTTTGGTATTTATACATCGGTGTGTGTAACTGCCTCCAACTATTTAACCAGCTGGCAACAATTAACTAATTAACCAGCTAATCTGATAGCCCCCCTCAAGATGTACTATAAATGTTTTTTATAGACATCTTGGACATTAAAAGAGAAAGAGTGGAGAATGGAAGTGGTTTAGTGAACATATCGGCAAGTTGGAGATGAGAACTGATTGGTAATAGATTGATGAAGCCTTCCTTGATCTTATCGCGTATGAAGTGACAATCGATCTCGATATGTTTGGTTCGTTCATGGAAGATAGGATTGTTAGCGAGATGAATGGCAGATTGGTTGTCGCAAAAAAATGACAGCCGGTGTGGTAACTTGAAACTGCAAGTCCTTGAGCAATTGGGTGAGCCATAAAATCTCGGTCGTTGTGGTGGCCAAGGCGCGATATTCTGCTTCGGTTGATGAGCGAGAGACTGTCAATTGTTTTTTAGATTTCCATGATATTAGAGCATCACCAAGAAAGACACAAAAACCAGTGATCGATTTTCTTGTTTCATGACAAGCTGCCCAATCAGCGTCTGAAAATGCCCGTAGCTGGATTGACGAGGAGGCTGAGAAAAAAATCCCTTGACCAGGGGAGGATTTAATGTATCTCAGAATTTGATGAACAGCATGCAAATGCGAGGTACGTGGTTGGGAAACATATTGGCTCAATTTATGCACGGCAAACATGATGTCAGGTCGTGTTAAAGTGAGGTATAAAAGTCGGCCAATGAGACGTCGATATGCTGTAATATCAGGAAGAAGATCACCATCAGTAGAGGTAAAATGTGAACGTGGATCCATTGGCACGGTTGAAGGCTTGCACGCGAGGAAACCAGTATCTTCAAGAAGATGAAGAGCATAATTGCGTTGAGATAAATAAATACCAGATGAAGATTTAGCTATTTCAAGGCCTACAAAATACTTGAGATCACCCAAATCTTTGAGTTTGAATCTGTTTTGAAGATCAGATTTCAGCTGTTGAATGGCATGCATTGATGGTCCTGCAATGATGATGTCGTCGACATAAACTAACAGAGTGATAAAGCGATGACCCGAGCCCTTGGTGAACAAGGTATTATCAGACTTGGATTGTACAAATCCTGAATCGAGCAATGCGTTGGAAAATTTGGTGTACCATTGTCGTGAAGCTTGACGGAGACCATAGATGGACTTACGCAAATGACAGACAGATTTTGAATCATTTGTAAAAGGGAAAACATGTGATTTGTATCCCAGTGGAAGATCCATATAGACTTCTTCGGAGAGATCACCATTTAAGAATGCGTTATTAACGTCTAATTGGGCGAGATTCCAATGTTGATTGGCGGCTAAGGCGAGAACAGTTTTGATGGTGGCCAATTTTGCCACTGGAGAAAAAGTGTCAAAGAAGTCCACGCCTTCGCGTTGAATATAGCCCTTGGCTACTAACCGAGCTTTATATCTAGAAACTGAGCCATCGGAGTTATGCTTGATCTTGTATACCCAACGACAACCAATAGTTTGTTTACCCGGAGGAAGTGGAACCACCGACCAGGTATTATTGGCATCCATGGCATCAAGTTCCTCTTCCATAGCTGTTCGCCAGTGAGCAAATGGCACAGCTTGGTGATAAAATTGAGGTTCAACTTGAGATGAGATGTTGAGCACCAAATTCCTATAGGATGGCGAGAGTGCCTCATAAGAGATGTAGTTGTTAAGGGGATAAGTAGTTGTTGATGACGGAGCAGAATGGTATTTAATCATGTGACAATGATATTCCTGTAAATAAGAAGGTGGCCGTGCAATTCTCGTGGAGGTACGAGTTGGGGCTGGAGTTGGTAATTCAGATGCAACAGAAGATGAACCAGTGGGTGCAACTTCTGCTGATTGTATTGATGAAGGGAAATCATTGTCCAGATGAGCAGAACCATCCACCGGTGCTGGATTGGGAATAACAATTTCAGGGAATGGATCAACAACACTTCCGTCATGAGATAGGTAGTGAAAAGGAAAGATGGATTCCTGAAATCTCACATCTCGTGAAATGAATATTTCCTTGCTCTTAATATCCATCAGTTTGTAACCTTTGATTCCGGGAGGATAACCAATGAATACGCATACACGAGCTCTTGGCATAAATTTATCTCGATGTGCTGCTAAAGTGGATGCAAAAGCAAGACATCCAAATGTTCGAAGACTTGTGTAATCCACTTGGTGCTGATAGAGTAACTCATACGGTGATTTGTTGGCTGTCCATGGTGAAGGAATGCGATTCACCAAATATGTGGCTGTTAGGACACATTCACTCCACAACCAGATGGGTATTTTAGAGTGGAAAAACAATGAACGAGCGACATTAAGCAAATGTTGATGTTTCCGTTCGACAACGGAATTTTGTTGAGGAGTTTGCACACATGAAAACTGATGAAGGATCCCTCGTTGCTGAAACAATTCAGTAAATGCAAGTTCTTTGGCATTATCAGTGCGAAAGACTTTAATTTTGGCACCAAATTGTGTCTCAATCATGATACAAAATCTTGAGACCATCGTTGGTGCTTCAGACTTATGTTGTAAGAGAAAAATCCAGGTAAATCTTGTATAATCATCAACCAAGGTCAGAAAGTATCTTTGATTATTGTATGTAGGAACATGATAAGGTCCCCAAATGTCACAATGTATGAGTTCAAAAGCACAAGCAGACACATGGTGATGTGAAACAAACGGTAAACGTTTTTGTTTAGCTACTGGACAAATGGAACAGATTTTGTCATGATCAGAATGAGTTATATCAACCTTTATATGAGATTTCAGAAGTTGCAGAACCTGCATTGAGGGATGTCCAAGTCTCTGGTGCCAAGTTTGAGTCCCAACTAGATTAATGTGAATGTCGGAATGCATCTGATTGGAGTCTAGAACATAGAGCCCTGCCAGTCTCTTACCCTTGCCAATCGTCCTCTGTGTTATGGTGTCCTGAATGATGAATGAATCAGAATGAAATTTCATCATATTTTGGGTACGATCAAGAAGGCAGCTGACAGAGATCAAGTTAAACTTGAATTCTGGAACATATGGTACATCCGAAAGGATCAAGGATGTTCCCAATCTCACATCACCACAGAAGTGTACATCCACATATTCACTGTTAGGTAAAGTTACTCTTGAATCTTGGACTTTCTTAAGGAACATGAAGACATCCCTGTTTGAGCAAATATGTCTAGATGCACCAGAGTCGACTATCCAACATGTAGAGATATTCAATGCACTTGGAATTGAGATGGAAAAACAAGTACCTGATGTGGATGGATTATTCGCATTATCTGGCGTATCAACCTTCTTGTCGGATGAAGAAAGCTGTTGAATGAACATAGCCATTAATTGTTCAATGTGTCCTTTGCTGAAATTTTGAAAAATGTTTGAGTTGTCTTTGCTTTCAGACATGCTGTCACTGCCAGCCACTTGATTAACAGGAGCAGTAGAAATTTTATTGCTTTGTTTGTATCGAGTCTTGAATCCAGGTGGGTAACCATGTATTTTATAACAAGTCTCAATCGTGTGGCCCATAATATTACAAGTTGTGCAGTAGGGCCTTCCTCTTTGAAATTTCTGTGGTTTTCGATCGCCCATTTGTGTCTGAGTATGATCGCTTTTGAGTGTAAAAGCCATACCCTGATTTGGAAGACTAGTACCTTGACATGCTCCAACCTGTCTTTGACGTTCTTCTTGAACAACTAGTGCAAAAACTCGACTAATTGGTGGCAGAGGGTCAATGAGTAGCACTTGACTCCTAACATGTGTGAATGAGTCATTAAGCCCCATGAGAAATGTCAATGTATAATCCATTTGGACATACGCCTCGATGTTCTTTACGCCGCTGCAGATGCACTTCCCACAGTTGCACATAGGGCGAAAATGATTTAACTCTTCCCAAAGAGCTTTAAGTTTGGTAAAATAAACACTAACCGAGTCTTGATCTTGTCGAAGCTGAAGCAGATCTCGACGAAGCTGAAAAATTCGAGGACCATTACTTTGTTGAAATCTCTCTTTGAGATCATTCCAAATCTCCACGGCTGATTCCGCAAACAACACACTGGCCGATATTTCTTTAGAAACAGAGTTTAACAACCATGAAATAACTATGTTGTTATTACGATTCCATGCATTCACCAAATTTGGCTCGGATGCTGATGGTTTGATAATTGATCCATCAATAAATCCTAACTTGTTCTTGACAGATAGGGCAATTTTCATTGCACGACTCCACGATGCGAAATTGTCACCTGTGAGATGTTGGGAGACTAGAGTGAGTCCTGGATTATCGGAATGGTGGAGGAAATATGGACTCGATGGATCATCGATTGCAGGTCGGTTTGGCAAATTCCATGCTGATGGACCAGTGTTTGCCATGAATTTCGGAATAACCGAGTCGAATGAATGCTGAGAATTAGAGGATTACACCAGATTGATGGAGTTCAGAATCGTCAATCGGAAGTGCAGATAATGATTTGATTCTTCCGCTGCAACACTCTGAATTGATTTTCTCCAGCAATCAGATTTGAATCGGAAGCTGCTCTGATACCATATTACAATAACTTCACGATAGAATGCATCAGCTCATTTTATTGATGAACAATGAATCTGAAGATTAAGAAATACAATGAGTGTTTTGGTATTTATACATCGGTGTGTGTAACTGCCTCTAACTATTTAACCAGCTGGCAACAATTAACTAATTAACCAGCTAATCTGATAGATCATTAGTAGCATATATAGACTATGTTTCTGTTATTTAGATCATTATTTTATACAATATATTGATTCGCCACATAATCTAATCATTTTTAATTAATTAAGCAGCACTTCATACTTGCAGATATCATTTTTAATAATGACAAGATATATATTAATTAATCGATTAATCTACCTCCTTCATCCTCCATGGCCATTTTTATCACAGGATGAGTCCTTGTATGATTTTCCACTTAATTATATCCCTTGCATTTTGAACTCTCTTTTTTCCATACAAAGTATGTTCGCTGTACGTTTTCTTGACTTGGGGGGAGATGTTTATTACAAATTGAGCCTCCGGTCGCGAGACTTCATCTCAAACCTATGACATTGATGTCAGATGAGCAACAAGTCATCGACAAAAGATTGCCCTTTCACGAATACAAACAGTGTATATTGGAGGTGCATGACAATATGTAGCTAATCTCTTGATTGAATGATTGTTGCGCCATTCACATAGTTTCTCTATTGATTTTGTACGATATGATTCGAGATTATAATGTGCGATCAAACAGCAATATCCATATTCGTTAGACGATCTTATATTCGGAAAAAATAGTAGTGAATATTCCACAAATAAACAAACTATATAATAATTAATACATAATTTCCCTCCAACAATTGACTTGTTTTCTTCGTTCGAACTCACTCATTTAATTTACAGACTTGAATTCCAACGATTAATAATCAGTCATCAAGCAGTACGTACTAAGCATGCAAATTATGATGAACTAAAACCATTATTATATATATTATGTGCATTCGAAAACTCAACTTGTTGAAAATATTAGTTGTGGATATGAGGTTTTCTTCTTGCGAGAGTATAATCCATTTCAACTATGTCTAGCTTCTCCTGGCCATCGGTACTTGTGGAAGAATGTCGTTGCTCTGATATTGATGACGATTTCACGAAGAGATGCCCGTCTTCTTCGCTCCCTTTCGATTTGCTTGGTGAATCGGTATCCGAATTGGGATCAAGGGATTTATTTGCTTGGTTCTTGGAATTCTGTATATTAATTACAGCTATATATTGAGGAGAACATATAATTCAGGGTAGTAAAATACCTGCACTTACTTATCTAAGAATAGTAGGCAATTTTTGCTTAAAATTTTTCCAGAATATTACTGAAATACACAAATCTACAATATTAGTACAGCTCTTCAATATGAGTGGTTAATAAATGCATGTAAATATGATGATATTAGGCTACGTTGCCCTTTTATGTGGATCGTTATTATGAGTATCACTTATAATCATCACAGTTAGAAAAAATAAAAATGTTTTGGTACGAGTAATCGTTTTTTAAAATCAATATATTGTAATTGTAATGTTCAAATAGCCATATTTAAGAATTCATTGATCCAACTTACTTTGACATATCATTAAATCTATAACAAAAGATGTCTAATTCCTTAACAAAACATATCCAAATATGTATTATATGTTCCACGTTCCCAATCAATTTTCTCCAGATTAATTTTTAGGAAATATCAGGAAGAAGCATAATATTGCGCGCTGTTTCCGGGTTGGGGTGGAAGTTTTGATGTTTTCAAATCCCCAGGTTCAGACAACATAAATATAGAACAATAGTTTAAAGTAATAAGTTTCCTTTCCACGGCAAATTCATCATAGACAAAAAAAATTCTTTAACTGAAAGCTTGGAGGTATACTCAAACGTAAGCCCAAGGACTAAATTTACATGGGCGAGTAAAAATTCATTTATAGTAAGGTGAAAAGAGGAAAAAAAATGAATGGGTAAGACACAAAGTCTCTAAAAAACATGAGATAGGATAAAACTTTCTCCGACTATTATTATATACAGGTCTATATGTGTTTTCACACATATTAAAAAAACTATTAAAAAGAAAATTAAATTTCACAGAATAATTTTCAATTCTATCTCATTATTTAATAAGTGTTTTTATGATAAAAAAATTTTTTGGGAGTAATGTGTTTAATGAATAGATGTAAATCGATAAAAGAATAGAACAAATAATAGTAAACATAGATATTAAACTATATATTTGAGATTTGGATCATCTGTTATGATTGAAAATAATACACCTAATGATGTACACTTTTTACATGATATCAGTTGATCATCTGATAGACCTCATACAGTGACAGATAAATTTGAAAAAATGTCAGACGAAACGAGATGATCAGCTGATGATCTCGTATAAAAAGTGCACAACACCATATGCTGTGTTTTCAGCCACAACAGATGATCTAAATCCATATATTTGAGACGACTGGAAAAAAATATAGTCTCTGCATTTGAGACTTGGTAATATTTTTATTTGAAAGAATGATTTATCTTTCTTACTTTTCAATGGTCATTAAATGTTGGAGCCATATTTATTGTGAGGAACAAACCTTAGCAGTTGTGGTCGTGCTAACATTATGGGTCATCATGAGTTTTCTAGTTTCCTTTCCTGCAAAAACAAGAGTTGAACAACGGAATTATGAAAATCTGACAAGGACAATGATCTTTTCCCTTTTAAAATTGCAGAAAATGAGGTGTTAGATGTCAAAATGACACACGATTGGAGATGTTTCGAAAGTTCTATGTATATTTTGGCAATTTCTCCATTTTTCACCCTTATGAGTTACGTTGTGATTGGGAATGATTATATCATTTCCAGTTATTCCACCGTTTTGGCTTCCAAAACGTTACACTACCCACATAAAAAAGGAAAATAACATTTTTTTTGCAACATAATTGACACGTTTTCGGTTTTTTTTTTTTACCTTGTTATCTTTTAATTCACTGTTTTAGTCCATGATCTTGATTTTTTTCTAATTTAATTTTTTTTTTCTACCGGAATGCTGACGTGACAGCATTAAAATGAAAATGGTTAAAATAGAAAAAAGTGGAAATTAGTGAAATAAGATGTAAATAGGAAGATAACATAAAGAAAAAATGAAAAAGGTATAAATTACTTAAACCAAAACTATAATTTTTTCTACATTAAAACATCTCGCCACCACACGAACAAAGGATATATAAATAGTTATTTCAAACTCGTTGTTTTATTTTTTTTCCCCTAAAAAAAACCCATCTTCCCATTTCTTCTTTTTTCTCTAATAGAACTTAAAAAATGCCCCCCACCAGAACTCAAAAAACGACAAGAATTCTGATGAAAGGAGAAACCGAAAAATTCACAGCCATATGCATAACTCAGAGGGGTATGGATTTATAGTACTCATTGTCGAGTATTAAACAAATTTATTAAAGCAAAAATGAAATGAAAAACATCTGAAAATCTCTGAAAGTTTACTTCCACATACAGAAAGGATATATCGAGAAAAGAGAAAATAATGTTTTCAAATGATAAAAAGGTGCTTAAATTCTTAGTTTCTCCATGGATTCTTAGTTTCCTTTTCTCTTTCCCAGAACCATGCTTGCATTTAATTATAACAGCATTAAATAACAAATAATGGGACATTTATTATCAACTTAAAGACAAATTTTTATTATTACATAAACATAAAAAAATGTATTGAATATCTATAAATTATTGTTTCGACGTACCTGGTGCTTCAGAGATTAAACATGTCGAAAATAGCAAAAATGTCAGCAGCAACCACCTCATAGTAAGAATTGTAGTATAATCTATATGTTTTCAGACAGAAGAACAACAGTAATTTGATAGACAAAAATAATGAACAGATTGGGAATTCAAATGAAGATTTTTGCACTGGTTTTCTGCTGGCTTTAAAGGAATTTAAATGTCCTGTGTCTGTTCATCAAAGTTGGTGAATGCCATTTAATACAATGAGGCCCCATCTCTGTTCTTGAAATTGATGTTGTAAATTATGTCGTTTTGTTTTTATTATAATTCACACTGTAAAAATTTACAAAACATAATATCATACGTAGGATGCGGACATGGTCATTCAAGATTTACACCAGAAAACATTGACATGATCGGGACACGATGATCGGGACACGACTCTGAAGATCAGTATCGGACGTATATGCTATCTTTTATTCAATTATAATATGTTTATAAGAATCATGGTTTTTACTTTTCACTGGAAGTTGAGAAAATTTTCATGTTTTCGGTTTTTTAATAGAGTTGAAATGATTTTTTCCGCTTATTAAGTGGGGTGTATTCAATTCAGAGTTTTGATGACTTTTAATGATTTTTTTAAATGATAGACTTTTATGGATTTGATAAATTTTTATTGACTTTTATAGAATCTCACAGATTTATAAAAAGATTTATGTGGATTTATGTAGACTTTTTTGCAAGATTTTTATAGACTTTTGTGGATTTTTTTTTATTATAAAATTTTATAAATTTTGTACTTAACTATAACATGTGATTTTTTTTATTGATTTCTTTGAACCAATAATTAATTGACATATATAATATATTCAGTTTGAAATTATTTTCAATATTCATATTAATAAATAAATTTACTTATTTAAAAGTTAAATCGTTTAATCCTTACAAGTGTATATATGTGGGTTTATATGCATGTTTGTAAATTTTTTAAAATACATCAATTGATTAACATGTAACCTTCTTTTTAAATTGATAATATACATGTGAAAATAATATTATTTATTATTGTGTGAATATAATTTTGTATAAAAATATTATAGCTTACATATTAATTGAAAATACTAAAATGAATTTAAAAAATCATGGTTGTTACCAGACTATTTAATTATTAAGAATTAAGCAACATTTTTTTGATCATATTTTATTATTATTGAATATTACATTAATTTGTATAAATCATAAATTAAAAATCACAAAATCAATTCTATAATTCAAAATTTCTCGTGATATTAAATAAAAAATTATTAAATGAATAATCAGCCAAAAAATGAAAAATTTGAAAAGGAAAGATGAAAATATATATAGCTAGAGATACACTTCGAAAATTTGAGAGAATGATAGAAATAGGTGAGAGGAGAGAAGATAGGAAGAGATGTGATGTGAAGCGACAGAGAGAAAAATATATAGCTTGTGTATGAGTTAGAAGTTTTAAAAATCCATTCAAATCTTTGGGGTGAACCAAATACAATTTTTTATAATTTGTAGTTGTACCTTAGGCTTTAATGTTTGTATGTCAATGAATTTCATGGAGTTATTAAAAGTCCATGGACAATTTGAATACCTATAGACTTTTATAGAGTTTATAAAAGTCAATGTTGAATACCACTTGACTTTTTAAAACTCCGTGAAAGTCTATTTTGAATACCACAAGACTTCTATGGAGTATGCAAAAGTCTTGATTGAATACATCTAGATTTTTAAAATCTACAAAAATCATTAAAAATCAATAAATTTCTCAAGTTGAATACACCCCCCTAACTTCTTGTCAAATTTACGGTTTAGTTCCGCTGAGTCTTAAAATTTTGGTATATTACTTTTTTATTTTGACTATTTTGGTCAAATTGATGGCTTGACAACAAATCAGTTATTATTTTCTAATGCACGTCACTACTCCGAAAAAATATGGTGGAAAGTCAAAAAAATTGAAATTTTACATAACAAAGTAAAATTTGAAAACTTATAAAATCAAAATCAAAATCAAAATAGACCAAAATAATGTAGCAAAAAAGTAATCTTTCCTTTAGTATGTTTAATTATTGAACTGTGTTCTCGGGTTTAGAGTACAATTTAGTATAATAAAATATATTAATTTATGACATATTTTATATGATTAATTAATCAAAAGTTATAGTGGACAATAATTATGTAACTCTAATGTTTTAAACTGTATATATATAAAATCAAAGAGCATACTTCGATCGATCGATCTCCCATCAGTGCACACCAATAAATTAGTTTGTTAAAATATATTTAGCAAGATTTTATTGTCACCCAATATAATAGCCTAGACCTAAATAAACTATGAAACGCAATGGCTACTAATTAGTTGCAAAAATGGCAAGGGAAATTGAGATGAAACCAGTAGCGAAAACTTTCTTATATTTGTATCGATTTACATGATGATGTTTAAGTTGTTGTTCGATTCGTGATGGAGAACATATATATATATGTATCGTCCATTTCACCATTCAGGTTCAAAACTTATTCATGTTTAATATGTGAGTTTGCCAATGGTCCCTATCTAGATCAATCTTAAAAATTAAACCATGACAAAAGAAATTGGATCTAGTAATGGATGTGTCCTGTCACAACAAAACAAATTGTCCTCGAAAGAGGGTTTCAATTGATTTCTGGAAACTGGAATAATCAGACAGTGAAATCCAACTCATTGAAGCTGGATAATTTAGCAGTGTCAAATAATTGGTTTCTGTTGAAAATATAATATTAAAATATGTATGTTGAATGTTGAATGTTGAAAATTAGTGTGTGATGATGTATGTAATGAGGTAATTTATTTTGGAATATTTGTATATGAAACTCTATAAATAGAGCACTCATTTGTGAATGAAATAACAATTGAGTTGAGAGAAAAATATTATAAAGTGTGTAGTTTGATAATTTTGAGAGTTTGAGATTTTTACTTTTTACCGTAAATTTTTACTTTTTCACAACACGTTATCAGCACGAAGCTCTAAAAGTCCTACATACTTTTCCAAGCTCCAAACAGAAGAAAAAGGTAACAAAAGTAATTATATTTATTTTACTGTTATTTATTTATTGTGTATTTATTTAATATACAATATAATGTTATTATTAGAAATAATAAAATAAATTTTTCATAAACTTGTTATAAATCCTGGGAGGATGTTAAGACGACATCCCACACTCCCGGCAAGGGATACGACAAGTATAAAAGCCTATAAGGTTTTTAAACAAAATAAATTATGACAGTCGTTATAATATTATGATATGATATATATAATTATTTAAACATGTCTAATATTATATATACCATATTATTACCATAAAATTATACAAATACATACATTTATTCTTTTATTCACCAACGGTCATAAACGGTAACAAAACGGCTAGTTTTTGCCCTATAAATATGATCTCTCAAACTCATTCAATCACCCCAACTTTCTCTTCTTCTCTAAAAATTATTATTCATCAAATTTTCGGAGAAAAAAGAAGATGGCTTTCGCAAGATTATTTTTAATTATTTTAGTTATCATACTCACGAGTCTTGTATTTATCGGAGAATATCCTCCTCGTGTGTTTTCTTTATTTTTACGAATACTTGTACTTGTTGTTTATCCATTACTTTGTATTGCAATATTCATTAACTAATAAAATGCATCGTGATTTTTAGTACCACCATGGCAAACTTGACAAAGCTCGAATTCATCGCTCTTGACATTACTGGGAAAAATTATATGCCATGGACTCTAGATGTAGAAATGCATCTCGAGTCATTGGGTCTAAGCGAGACCATTAAAGAAAATGGCATATGCACGTCACAAGAAAAAGCAAGAGCCATAATATTTTTACGTCGACATCTCGACGATGGATTGAAATGTGAATATCTGACTGAAAAAAATCCCATGGCTTTGTGGAAGGGATTAAAAGAAAGATTTGAACATATAAGAGAAGTTATACTTCCGACCGCCCGGGATGAATGGAATACATTAAGATTCCAAGACTTTAAAAAAGTCAGTGATTACAATTCGGCGATGTATAGAATAATCTCGCAATTGAAATTTTGTGGCCATGAGATTACTGAATCTGAGATGCTTGAAAAAACATTTTCCACATTTCATGCATCAAATATTACTCTACAGCAACAATATAGAGTACGTGGATTTGCCAGATATTCTGAACTCATCGCCTGTCTTCTTGTGGCGGAAAAGAACAACGAGCTTCTAGTGAGAAATCATCAGTCCCGACCCACTGGATCAACAACATTTCCCGAAGTAAATGCTGTAAATAAAAATGAATTTAAACCTCGGAACCAAAATCAAATTCAAAGACAAGATTTTGGTCGAGGTCGAGGTCGTGGACGTGGACGTGGACGTGGATTTGGCCGTGGTCGTGGTCGAGGCCGTGGTTTTGAAAATAATAGAGATAGTTATTTTTATAACTCATCTCAAAAGAGCGTCCCAAACCATCCACAGAAAAGGCATCATGAGAATACAAGTGTTAATGAGAATCACTCAAAAAGATATGAAAGTTCTTGTTACAGATGTGGTACTCCAGGACATTGGTCCAAAGTTTGTCGAGCCCCTGAGCACCTTTGTAAACTTTATAAAGAATCATTAAAGGGGAAAGAAAAGGAGACCAACTTCACTGAACGCAGTGACCGTTTGAGTGATTCAACTCATCTTGATGCTGGTGATTTTATGAATGATTTCTCTGGAAATGATCAACATGTTGGTGGGATAGAAATGAACAATTTTGATGCTGCAGATTTTCTCAATGATTTTTCTGAAAATGAACAATATAGTGGTAGAATATAAATGTACAATAATTTGTTTTTCATGTATTCATAAAATAATGTTTTATTGTATAATTATGATATGTGTTATATTTAAATATATATTGCCAGTAATTTATTTCATTGCATATTTTTTTGAAGTTCAAATATGGAAAATGCTATGAGCAAAGCTGAAGTTTGCATACCCGATAGTGGTACAACGCACACTATCCTCCGAGATAAAAGATATTTCTTGGAACTAAAACCAACAAAAACAACGGTGAATACAATATCAGGTCCTGTAGACTTGATTAAAGGATGTGGTAAAGCACAATTTTTGTTACCTAATGGTACAAAATTTTTGATCAATGATGCTTTATATTCACCACAATCGAAAAGAAATTTGTTGAGTTTTAATGATATATATTCCCATGGGTATGATACTCAAACAATGAATGAAGGGAATGAGAAATATATGTGTCTTATCACATATAAATCAGGAAAGAAATATGTGATTGAAAAATTACCAATGCTCCCTACTGGATTGCATTATACACATATAAGTCCCATTGAATCAAACATGGTAGTTGATAATTCTTCGATATTAACCAATTGGCATGATCGATTGGGACATCCTGGTTCAACAATGATGCGAAGAATTATAGAAAATACACATGGTCATCCGTTGAAAGACCAGAAGATCTTTCAGAATAATAAGTTTCAATGTAAAGCTTGTTCTCTCGGAAAACTTATTATAAGACCATCACCAGGCAAAATCCAAACTGAATCACCAATGTTTCTTGAACGTATTCAGGGTGATATTTGTGGACCAATCCATCCACCATGTGGTCCATTCAGATACTTTATGGTATTGATTGATGCCTCCAGCAGATGGTCACATGTATGTTTATTGTCAACTCGAAATGTTGCATTTGCAAGATTACTTGCTCAAATAATAAAATTGAGGAATCAATTTCCCGATTATACAATCAAGAAAATTAGACTTGATAATGCTGGTGAATTTACTTCCCAGACTTTCAATGATTATTGTATGTCTATGGGAATCATTGTTGAGCATCCTGTTGCTCATGTACATACACAGAATGGATTGGCTGAATCATTGATTAAACGTCTGCAAATGATTGCTAGACCAATGATTATGAAAACAAAACTCCCTATTTCTATATGGGGACATGCAATTTTACATGCCGCTGCATTAATTCGCATCAGACCAAGTGCATATCATAAATACTCCCCATTACAGCTTGCATTTGGTCAAGAACCAGACATTTCTCATCTGAGAATTTTTGGATGTATGGTGTATGTGCCTATTGCACCACCGCAACGAAAGAAAATGGGACCTCAAAGAAAGGTTGGAATTTATATCGGTTATGATAGTCCATCAATCATTCGATATCTTGAACCTCAGACAGGAGACGTGTTCACAGCACGTTTTGCTGATTGTCATTTTAATGAGGAAATCTTCCCAATGTTAGGGGGAGAACAGAAACATACCGAAAAGGAAATTTCGTGGTATGTATCATCATTGTTACATATGGATCCAAGAACAAAACAATGTGAAAAAGATGTACAGCAAATTGTGCACTTGCAAAGAATAGCAAATCAAATACCAGATGCATTTGCAGACACAAAAGGGGTAACTAAATCATATATACATGCTGCAAATGCCCCTGCTCGAATTGAAATTCCAAAGAAACAAATGGAAGATACTCATGATGTCATTAAACGCCTGAAGCGTGGAAGGCCAGTCGGTTCCAAGGATAAAAATCCTCGAAAAAGAAAATTCATAGAGAAACACGATGATCACAAAATAAAGAATGATGTTTCTGAAGAAACACATGATGATCACAAAATAGAGAATGGTGTTCCTGAAGAAACACATGATGATGAAAATGTTCTGTCAGAACCACAAACTGACGAGAATCATGAAATCTCTATCAATTACATTAATACTGGAAAAATATGGAACCGAAAAGATATAGATGAAATTGATGATATATTTTCTTATAATGTGGCAATCGACATCATAAATGATAACGAAGATCATGAACCAAAATCTTTTGGTGAATGTAAAAATCGGCAGGATTGGATAAAATGGAAAGATGCCATCCAGGTTGAATTAGATTCGCTAAATAAACGTAATGTTTTTGGACCTATAGTCCTTACACCTGAAGGTGTAAAACCTGTTGGATACAAATGGGTTTTTATTCGAAAGCGAAATGAGAAAAATGAAATAGTAAGATTTAAAGCTCGACTTGTTGCACAAGGTTTTTCTCAAAGGCCTGGAATTGATTATGAAGAAACGTATTCTCCTGTGATGGATGCAATTACGTTTCGGTATTTGATTAGCTTGGCGGTATCTGAAAATTTAGAAATGCGTCTTATGGATGTTGTTACAGCTTACTTATATGGATCACTTGATAGTAATATATATATGAAAATCCCTGAAGGATTTAAGATGCCTGAAGCACAAAGTTCAAAACCCAGAGAATGTTATTCTGTGAAATTACAAAGATCGTTATATGGGTTAAAGCAATCCGGTCGAATGTGGTATAATCGACTAAGTGATCATTTGATGAAAAAGGGATATGTAAACAATTCAATATGCCCTTGTGTTTTCATTAAGAAAACAACATCCGGATGCGTAATTATTGCTGTATATGTTGACGATTTAAACATCATTGGAACGAGTAAGGAAATTCAAGAAGTTGTGTCATACTTGAAGGAAGAATTTGAAATGAAGGATCTTGGAAAAACCAAGTATTGTCTGGGTTTGCAAATCGAACAAAAAGAATGTGGAATATTTGTTCACCAGACAAATTATACAGAAAAGATTCTTAAACGTTTTAATATGGATAAAGCAAATCCTTTAAGTACTCCAATGGTTGTTAGATCATTAAACATAGAAAAAGATCCATTCCGTCCATGTGAAGATGATGAATATATTCTTGGTCCAGAAGTACCATATCTAAGTGCCATCGGTGCCCTTATGTACCTTACAAATTGTACAAGGCCTGATATATCTTTTGCCGTGAATCTGTTGGCAAGATTTAGCACATATCCAACAAAGAGACACTGGAACGGAATTAAACATATATTCCGTTATCTACGAGGAACGACAGACTTGGGACTTTTGTATTCAAAAGATGCTAATCCAAGTATAATTGGTTATGCTGATGCTGGATACTTATCTGATCCACACAAGGCACGTTCCCAAACTGGATATGTATTTACTCGTGGAGGCACTGCAATTTCTTGGCGTTCACAGAAACAAACACTAGTAACAACTTCATCAAATCATGCCGAGATTATTGCACTACATGAAGCAATCCGTGAATGTGTGTGGTTAAAATCAATGACCCAACATATCCAAATCTCATGCGGATTATCATTCGACGAGAAACCTGTAATACTATATGAAGATAATGCTGCATGTGTTGCTCAAATGAAAGAAGGATACATAAAAAGCGACAGAACTAAACATATTCCTCCTAAGTTCTTCGCATTCACCAAGGAGCTTGAGAAGAATAAATGTATTGATGTTCGTCACATTCGATCAAGTGAAAACTCATCAGATCTCTTCACAAAGGCACTTCCTACGTCAATATTCAGAAAGCACATATATAATATTGGGATGCGCAATCTACGAAATTTGTGAAGAACTGTTCATGTCAACATCAGGGGGAGTTTACGTGACTGCACTCTTTTTCCCTTACTATGGTTTTTATCCCAATGGGTTTTTCCAAGTAAGGTTTTTAACGAGGCAGTATAAAAACACGTAATGAAGACAATCATTATGATCATCATCACAAGGGGGAGTGTTGAAAATATAATATTAAAATATGTATGTTGAATGTTGAATGTTGAAAATTAGTGTGTGATGATGTATGTAATGAGGTAATTTATTTTGGAATATTTGTATATGAAACTCTATAAATAGAGCACTCATTTGTGAATGAAATAACAATTGAGTTGAGAGAAAAATATTATAAAGTGTGTAGTTTGATAATTTTGAGAGTTTGAGATTTTTATTTTTTACCGTAAATTTTTACTTTTTCACAACAGTTTCTCTTTTGTTGCCTTTTCATACAAATTGTATTTGCTACCACACAAATAAATCATATCTAGTTTCTTGCATAATTCGATCCCAGACCCGATTGTTTGGCCGGGGGCATCTGGTCCACATGTTCAGACATATATTTTCTGACATGAGAAAATAAGTTTTAAGCGATCATTTTCGACTTTATTTATGGATTAATTAAATGATGCATTTAATTTGAGTTATTTCATGAAATATTTGGTTTCAATCCATTTGATCTTTTTGTATTAATTTAATTTAAAATAGATAGATTTTAACTTCGCTTTCTATGAGTTTGGATTCTGTTTTGTTTCAATGATTTGATTCGGGGCAAGAAATTTGGAAGAGTAGATTTCAGATGACTCCGTGAGTTATGAAATTCATTGTTGAGTAAGTCTCTTGTGAGATGGTCTCACGAATCTTTTATCTGTGAGACGGACCAACCCTACCGATATTCACAATAAAAAGTAATACTCTTAGCATAAAAAGTAATATTTTTTCATGGATGACCCAAATAAGATACATGTCTCACAAAATACGACTCGTGAGACCGTCTCAGTCTCACACAAGTTTTTGTCTTCATTGTTATATGTAAACGGAAAAACAACTAAAACTAAGAGCGGCATCATTTGAATTTATGAAGTTAGGCATATTTATAAGTAATTATGATAAATTTTAAATACATATAAGATAAATATTATTTAAAATCAAATTATTTATAAAATTAGAAAGGGTGATATGAAGCAGTAGTTGGGAGATTGAATGTGAAGGATGTGCTCCAGCCCACCAATCTGAACCTCGGCCCACCCCGACGGCCCTACACTTCGAATTGTCGGTTCTATCCAACTTCATGCATCGGATTATTAGTTATATTTGAAACTTTTAAAAATAAAATAAAATTAAAAAATACAAATTTGATACCTTTCACGGTAGGAGTGTAAATGGATCGACTCAAATTCCATTTAGTTTTCATTCGAAATTAGTGAACTCTAGACGAGCTCGAACATGTTGGTATATATTTTCAAGTCGAGTTCTAGCTCAAATTATTTTATTAGATGATGTCATTGTCACTTAAAACTTATAGACATATTTCAAAATTAAATGACCTAACAAGCGAAGGTTTTATCTTAACATAATTAAGTATGCACAAACGGAATAAGTATGAATTCAAACTTTTAAGTACAGTTGAACTCGAACTCAAATAATTTTTTTTATCGCTTCGAATTTTCAAGTTGGACTCTTACAAAAGATTAATTTTTGGACGAGACTAATTTTTGGAGCCCTACTAACACGGTCAAGGTTATTAAGAAATAATAAAATTAATTATTTCGAATTTCAAATTTTTGCCTATATATTTGTGTAGTTTATATATATCTATATTGTAACACCCCAAATTTGATGATTGTTTTTGTTGTACCAAGACGAGTCTTTTCAACATGCTTATGTCCTAACTCTTACGTACCCTAAAAAACTTCATAGAGGACCAGTCATCTCATAATTGTCCAAGTCAAACACGTTTAACTTTTAGAATTCTTCAGTGATAAGCTCTTGAAAAAAAAATGCACCTTCTTGATATGAGTGATATCTATCAAACTTTTTAAAATTTCCGCAACTGCACAATTTCATGCCTAAATAGTTTTGGAATTCCTCTCGTTTCGGCAGAGAAGAGGAAGTGAAATAGCAGTAGATGATATTTAATAAAAATATTTTTCTTCTTCGATCACCGGTCTCCGTTCCTCGATCATATCTCGAACAACCTTTAAAAATACAGTTTACATGCATTCGTGTGGAAAATACATTTTATACATGCAACCATGCACGTCATATTCAATTAAGCAATTAAAATAATTTAATTTTCTATGTGCATTTAATTTGCTATTTTTCATTTTCTTTGAATTTGAATGTAGTTGGACGTTACACTAAGGCACTGCTTGGTACACGGAATAAGGGTGGGATTGATAAATAATCCGTCTTATCCCACGTTTGATACTTTTTTAAAAAATCCATGATAATATCATGGGCCCTTGATAAATACATTTTTAGAAGGATAAAACATCCTTAGTAAGAGGTGTGATAGTTTTAATTTAATGATAAAATATACTACAAATTACTTAATTACCCCCATTTATTTAAATACATTTAAGTTAATGTTAAATGTTTATTAAATACATACATATATACAAATATATAGATACATATATATACACAAACAAATAGTTACTAGGCCTCTTCGATATGAAAAAAATATAAAAAAAAAAAGGCAAAAATCAAATTTGACCGATGATCACCTTTGAAAAAGGAAAATAAATTGTTTAAATACTTTCCAAAATAAGACAAAAGAAACGAAAACTATTCTTTAGGACCATATATATATATATATATATATATATATATATATATATATATATATATATATATATATATATATATATATATATATATATATATAGCGTAATTTAATAATTGAGATATGCAATTACAAGATCTTGATAACAATGAAATATAAGTTTTTGTGATATGGTTAATTTTGTCATTACATGTCAATATATAAATTTAATCACTCTTGTTAAAATCATACCAAACATTCAACATATTATCTTATCATTATATTTATCATTGATTTATCCTTATACTGTATATCCCTTATTTATCATACTTGATAACAATGAAATATAAGTTTTTGTGATATGGTTAATTTTGTCATTACATGTCAATATATAAATTTAATCACTCTTGTTAAAATCATACCAAACATTCAACATATTATCTTATCATTATATTTATCATTGATTTATCCTTATACTGTATATCCCTTATTTATCATATCCTATGTACCAAAAATGTACCTAAGAGTTCAATACATGGAGTAACAATTAGTAATACGAAGTAAAACGCTATTGAAGTGAATTTTGCGTTTAACTGTCCCTAAAGATTTTTAGAGAAGGATGTAGTGGCCTAAAAATAGTACTCCCATGGAAATAATTTGGTATAACATTTTTCTCGCGTGTGATTGAATTTATTTTATAAAAAAGTTTGGTTGATTCATGTGTTATTTTAAAAAACGAGAGTACAAAAATCCAATTCAACCGAATAGTTTTGAAATTTCTCTCATTCCGGTGTGAGATTGTTTCATTCATGTTGTTTTAGCCTAAGATTCTACTAGAAATCGCCTATTGTCCGTACAAACCTCATGTCACACTCTGTCCTCTTCGACTTCGGGCCTCATATAAACACACGATTACTTTTAATTAATTATGGCTGAAATTTTAATATTTATATGTGCATATTTTCTTATTTTATTTTGATTTTGAATATTAAAAGAAACTCTTCTCTTCTTTTAATTTTGATTTTATATATTAATTTTTTTTTTATTCACAATGTTTTCGGGCCAGATCTTGTACTAGCTTATATTTAACTAGGCTACACGGGCCTGGTGAAAAGGCAGACAGTTTTTTGTTGGTGTTTGGGTCCATTATCACCCATAGAAGCCAGAAGAAATATAGTGTAATATCACATGTTCTATGTAAAGCCATTAAATAACAAGCCTTTTATGTATCGAGATTTTCTCTCCACTTACAAACAGCCATTAAACTCGTTTGGTGCAAATGATAACATTATATATATATTTTTTCATTTATTGTTTGATTCGATTTTATAACAATTGAAGTTAAAAATAATTATATTATTAATATTTTTTAATTTTTTATCCTTGTGCTATAATTGATCGCTTGGGGCAAAATTTTGTTTGAGATGGTCTCACGGGTCGTATTTTGTGAGATTATTCTCTTAATTGAGTCATTCATTGAAAAATATTATTTTTTATGTTAAGAATATCATTTTCTATTATGAATATCGGTAGGGTTGATCCGTCTCAAGGATAAAAATTCGTGAGATCGTCTCACAAGAGACCTACTCATCGCTTGGTATCTATAACCCGAGCCTTATTGACTATTGTTAAGAATCCAAAATGAACAATATTCCAGCAGAATAGAGTTTATTTGATACAATTAAAATAATTTAGAATCTGCATTTATCAAAAGAAACAGAAGATCCAGCAACAAGAGCTAGCTAGCTACCAAGAGAAGTGCAATGTAATTGCAAAAGGGAGAAACTATTAATAATATTATGAAGTTTCAAACATTAGTAAGTTTCTAATATATACTAATTTTCTTTTTCTTCTTCTTTTTGAAATCAAAATAGAAATCCATTAAAAATAACTCAGAAATCAAGGAAGATGAATGTATAATCATATGTTTTCTATCCGTTACAGAACCAACCAATTTAGCCAAAATATCAGTCGTATGATTCGCTGATATATGAACAAAAATAAAAATACAAGATCATATTTCCAACACTAAGACTCTAGTATGTTCGAAAATCAAATCAATCTAGATTCAACCATAATTAATATGTATTAATTTTTAAAATTAATTGGTCTTAAATGCTTTTTCTTTCTTTGCCTTTGAAGTTTTTTTATAACATACTTATATCTAGAAAAGTAGAGTTCTGATATATGTAGCAGTAACATCAAACAATCTCGTTGGTCCAGCAAATCGTTTCTCGTTGAATTTCGTTGTCATTACTAATTTATTTTCAAATAAAAAAACATCAAAAAATTTAAATGATGGATGAATCACCTATATTTTTGTATATATTAATTAATATATATTTTTTAAAGTGGAGCAGTAGACCTAACATTCGACACGTAAGGACAAGGACGAGTTCTAGTTAGGACATGCACTTTTTCAAATTCAACGACATTTGTAACTAATTCTCTTTAAAGTCAGTAAATATTATATAATAATACGTCAGCCAATGTTAACAAATCAAGATCATATTTTTAAATTCGAATCGGTCAGTCACTTTCAAAAATTTATAGTTAATAATATTACCATTTATTTTTTAAAGTCCTCATTTGATGATTTTTTAGTATTTATTTGAATCATATAACCGCTTTGATTAATCTAAAATTTTATTTGTTTCTACGTGTTTTTCTTTAATTAGTTAATTTTATTAATTTTAAAATTTTGAACATTAAAAAAATACGAATAAAAATAAATAGAATTCTCGTTATCTTATATTGAAAGAACCAAATGAGCATACAAGTGATAAACGAGACAAGAAATATATTATAGAAATTTCTCAAGCCAATCAAGTTCTTAGCCGATAAGAAGAAATTTTTCACAAGATTTCATCAATGGAGAAAAGGGTAGCAATAATCGGAGCAGGACTCAGTGGCCTTCTTGCCTGCAAATGCGCAGTATCTAAAGGCTTCAAACCCATTGTTTTTGAAGCGAAAGATCAAGTTGGTGGGCTCTGGACGCAAACCATCGAGTCCACCAAACTTCAGATTGCGAAACCGTACTACCAGTTTTCTGATTTTCCATGGCCGGATTCTGTCAAAGATATGTTCCCCCACAACTCCCAGCTTCTGGAGTACATTCAATCTTATGCCCAGCATTTCCATCTGTTGCAATATGTGAAATTCAACAGCGAAGTGGTTAGTATTGACTACGTGGGGGAGTGTGAAGATGAGATTCAGTCTTACGAATTGTGGGGTGGAGATGGGAAAGCTTTCGGATCCAAAGGGAAATGGAACTTGAAAGTTCATCACACGAAGGAGGATTCGACGAAGGTAATCGTTCTGAATTCCGAGCAGTTTGATGTTATTATAGTGTAGATAATCAAGATCAGTGATAAACAGCGGGCTGAATTTGTGATATTAAACAAGCTGTTTTGGCAGGTGTATGAGGCTGAGTTTGTGATACTGTGTATTGGAAGATTCAGTGGATTAGCAGACATCCCGGAATTCCCCGAAGGCCACGGCCCGGAAGTGTTCTCAGGGAAAGTAATCCACTCGATGGATTACTCTGCCATGGACAATGCAAGTGCTGCAAATTTCATTAAAGGAAAGAACATCGTGGTCATAGGTTCTGGGAAATCAGCAGTCGACATTGCCTTCGAATGTGCTCAGGAAAATGGTACGAAAATTCGACCTGTTTCGTCCATCTAATGCGTAAATGATTGAATTTTAATCGATACTCGGTGATCAGGGATCGGGAAACCGTGCACCGTGATCCAGAGAACCATTCATTGGATGCTTCCTGATGCGGAACCATGGGGAGTTAACTTCGGTTATTTGTTTTTCAACCGATTCTGGGAGCTAATGGTTCATAAACCTGGGGAAGGGCTCTTTCAAAACATCTTAGCATTTCTACTTACACCTATGGTAATCCTTCAACCAATGAAACTTGTGCTGGTGATAAATGGATTTCCATATTCATAATTTATGACCAGTCCTCGTGCTTTTTCACCGTGTAGCGATGGGGCTTGTCGAAGTTTGTTGAGAGCTACCTTAGATGGAAACTTCCCTTGAAAAAATACGGGATGATACCCAAGTGTAGTTTCGTTGATGACATATCTTCTTGTACGATATTTTTCCTGCCGGATAAGTTCTTTGATGAAGTTGAAGAAGGGAGCATCGTTTTGAAGAAATCGAATCGTTTTAGCTTCTGCAAAGAAGGTTTGCTAGTCGATGGAGAGGTCGATCCCTTGAAAGCGGATATCGTGATTTTTGCCACGGGCTATAGAGGAGATCAAAAGCTCAAGAATATCTTTGCCTCTCCAAATTTCGCTAACATCATTGCAGGAACTCCAACCTCTTCAGTTCCTCTGTATAGGTAATGTTGCTTGTCTTGGACTGTTGAACTAAGTTTCATTGAATAACTTTCTTGGGACAAGTATATATTAATCAAAGCCATTAATTGAAAACTTTGTGTTCGTTTCAAGCGGTTGGGTTCTTTTTGTTGAAATTATTGAAGTCTCTTTGTCATTAATACTTTGTTTCAACACACTACACATACTTGATACTCTGTCACCAAGTACAGCTACAATCATCAATGGGTATTACTAATACCCCGAGTGTTGAGGAATTTGATTCCCTTTAAGCAGCACGTCAAGTTCCACTCTCGTGAATAAAGAAATATATACTGGGAAAGCTTCTGACTATAAATAAGGTCGTCTCTGCTCAACTCTGGATTAGTTCGGTCAAAGAACACGAGGCCTATGCCCCCGAAATAGAAGCTTCACTTTCCCTGATGGTTTGGCAGGGACAATTGTATTTCATTTTATGATTTATGGACTCCTAGACTATGTTGGTTTAATGCAGACAAATGATCCATCCAAGAATCCCTCAACTAGCAGTAGTGGGCTACTCCGAGTCGATCTCGAACCTCTTCACATTCGAGATGAGATGTCAATGGCTCTCATTCTTTCTTGATCAAAAGTTTCAATTTCCAAGCGTGAAACAAATGGAAAACGATGTCAAAATGTGGGAGAATCACATGAAGAAGTATGCCGTCAACAATATGTACAGAAGAGCTTGTATTGCCAGCACTCAGATTTGGTACAATGATCAACTCTGCAAAGATATTGGGTGCAATCCAAGAAGGAAGAAAGGGTTCTTCAAAGATTTGTTTGAGCCTTATGGAATTGCAGATTATAAAGGATCATATCTTAATTCGTAAATTTCGCCAATCACCCCAAAATATTTGCTTTATCAGATATTGTATTTCACAGCAGATCAAACGAGTTAATTCAATATCAAAGTATACGACTATCATTAGTCATGACTATTGACGATATATTATTTATGTAGCAATAACAATATTTTTTATTTTGTTGAGTTAATTTTAAAAAGATTGTGTGTTGTTTTATTTTTTTAATAAAATATGAAAATAATAAAATACTACTGAATTTTCTTTAAACTTCATCGCCCTCAATAGTTTAAATACTAAAATAATATTTGACTAACACAAAAACATTTTTAGAGAATATAATAGCTCTTAGCAATTATTCATTAATGTTTAGATACAGAAATTCTATAAGGTGTTATTTTTTTTTTCTCTAAAACGTGTGTGCCCCACGTTGACAAAATCTCGACTTTCAGATCTTCCGGAAGCTCCGCCCACTCGAAACCCCCCAAAGGCCACATCTTTTCGTGTGACCACATTTTCTCTGGTTCCAATTTGAAAGAATTTCGTAAATTCTTCGGGTCGATCAAACATTGAAGGTGCATCAGACTCCGAAATCGGTAACCCGCGCTAGTAGAGATATTAGGATTTTTTCCGGCGTTATAAATTAAGCCCATATTCGCCATATAGCCAGTCGATATGGCCCATCTTATTTTTCTTTTTATTTATGATATTTCCTTTTTGTGTTCAAGGTTCGGATTGATTGATTATTCATGGTAACATAAATTGATATTGTTGATAAATTTCTTTTTATGAAGCCCCATTATTACTGCACTTTCAAGCTTCAAGGCACCTATCAAACGCGCAATGAGTGTTTTCGTGTGACCACATTTTTTCTGGTTCAAATTTCTGAGAATTTCGTAAATTCTCAGGGTCGATCAAACATTGAAGGTGCATTAGACTCCGAAATCGGTAACCCGCTGGTGGAGATATTATGGTTCTTTCCAGCGTTATAAATTAAGCCCATATTCGCAATATAACCGGCCGATATTAGGGTTTTCGGTTTTAAATTATTAATTATTTATCCATCAATTATTGTACGTAAAAGTAAAATATTATACTCCACATATTTATTTATTTTTACTATATTATATTATATTTATTAATTAATAAAAATATAATTTATCATCTTATCCCATCAATCCACACGCAACACTTCTGTGTATATAGAATCTGCACCAAACAAATTGTAAATTAAATAAAAATAAGGATTATATTAGCAATTTTGGAATGAAATGAAAAGGGCAAATCTGAAATATTAAAATAATTTCACCAAAAATTTGATTTTTTAAAGGGGTCATTTCTATATAGTAAAACAGATTTGATTCAGCCCCGATTTTATATTATTCTTTTTGAAGATGAATTTCTAAACATCATTTAAAGTGGATATGTTGTGTGTGAAAAATAATAGATAAAATACAGAGTTATATATTAAAATTTAATATATTCCTAGTTTAAAACCTAATTATCCGAACTTTTTCCAATCAAAGTGAAATGATTGAATTAAAATTGGTTATTTGATTAACCGAATATGTAGGGAAAAAAATAAGAAATAAAAATTCGTAGATAAACACAATGCATAGACTGCAACTTGGCAAGAAAATGAAAAGAGATCCATTCATGTTTTCTTTCTTATTGGGCAAAAAAAAAAAAGAGAAATTTCAGCACTTTATGAAAGAAAAAAAGCCAAATGCCAGGCACAATTAAAATCCTTAAAAAATTTCTAATTAATCGAAATTTTGAAACAATTCAATTTGATTGGTAAATTCAGTTTACTCGATTTTTATGCTCACCCTAATAGCCAAAATTGAAAATAAATTTTAACGACCGATACAGTATGATGTTCAAACTATAACTTCTTGGCAATACAATAAAAAAAAAGGGGGACACCAAAAGAGGAGGCAACACATGTGAGAAGATGCACTAGGATTCAGAATTGCAAGAAAAGAGAAGAATAAAACAAATAAACGTATGCATAACACCACCCAAAAAAAAAGAAGAGATTGGAATACAACACAACGCAAGATGAAGGAATAACACAAGCTCGGACAACATCGCGAGATTCATATGCACAGACGGATCTGAAAGAATCCCTTGGCAAGAAAACTTAAATAAAGAAAACAAAACGAACGAAAAAAGTAAACAAAGAAACAGGGCAAAAGAAGCTGCCAAAGGAGGGGACAACACCAACAACCCAAACCGGAAAACGTCGAGGGAAGTCTACCACACACGATAATTTTGAAAGAGAACGAACGCAATTGTCAAAACACAGAAAAGTTAGATGAACCACAATCCTTGAGTCCTAGAAAACATACAAGAATCAAAGAGCACGATGCCTTTTACCTCTGATAATTTTCAAAGAGGACAAATCACAATCACAATTCTCAAAACATTGATACAAAACGATGAAGAGGACGAAGCAAGAATGCACAAAGTTAAGAAAAAAAAGAGAATACGGGACATAACAAGAATCCAACAGCATGTTTACATCAATGAAAAATTAAAATTCTTTCAAATCCCCAACTAAATCCAAAACTTCTTTCGCGGAAATACGATTGCATGGATTGATTTCCAGTAGCTCGATGATAAAATCACAGGACATCAGATTTATAGTGCTCCAATCTAACGAACCATTTCTTATTTGATCAAATTTATGTGCTCGTTCGGATTGAGTCGGCATGTGGTGAACCATCTCAAACATCATCAATCCGAGAGAGAAGATATCGGTCTTATCGTTTATAAACGTAGGAGATCTTGTCATTTCTGGAGCACGGTAGGATACATTTCCTACTGGTCCGGATGTACTCGCCATTGAACTACCATCTGCTCCCCTATCAAAGAGCATGGCTGATAGAAATAATTGCAAAAAGTTAAATTTAAATACTTAAAAGAGAGTAAATAATATTATATAATCAAACTTACCAAATCCAAAATCTCCTATTTTGATGTTCCCATTTGAGTCCAGCATTACATTTTGCTTAGACAAGTCCCTATTGATTATGCCCTTTTCGTGGATGTGTACCAAACCTTTGGCCATCTGCGTAAAATACTTCAAAATCGTACCCAGATCCAGTGGGTTTTTTATTATGCCTTCCAATGTCCTTCAAATCAATTAGCAGTTTATCAGGGTTGATTCGAACAAATATTATTTGCTACATAAGAAAGCATAAATTTTTGTTTTACCCCCCATGGCAAAACTCCATTGCCACATAAAGTGTCTTGGTTGGTGGATTAGAACTATCTGTCCCATATGACTCATCATCTGCATTGGATAGGTCATAACCTTCCTCAATCCAAGACTGTAAAAAGAATAATAAAAAAATAAGCTTTAGGTATCAATATTTTATAATTGCCATAGGTCAGGATAGCGAGTTATTTAATAAAATTACAAATTACCTGATGGTAACGAACAATGTTTGGATGATGCAATTGCGCCATTATCTTGACCTCCCTGGTCATTTTATATTTCAAAACAAAATCCAAGGCCAACCAACAATGCTTAAAAATTTCACATGGAAATAAAGAGAAGAACTTACTGGATGACCTGATCTTCATTATCTTCATTAAATGGAATCTTTTTCACCGCGTACGTTATCCCGTCGAGTTTGTGTCTACATTCAAAGACACGACCATATCCGCCTTTTCCTGTAACAAACAAAAAGATTAATTCAATGGAAGTCTTGAGCAACTACGTCAAGAAGGCACACATATATATTAAAAAGTGTGATGCTAGCTGTATAAGAGGCGTCAGAATATAATTTGACATGATTAGAATTCATTTTGTTGTTGGTTTATGATACAGTATTGTTTTAATCATGATTGATTTCAATTGTACCTAACATCAATATCATTTGAAACCCGTACTTTCAACAAAGGATTTATCTATCCAAGACAAAAAACTTACCGGTTTTGTTCAATACTTCATACATGGACTGGAAGTATGAAGATAAAGAAAATGCTTGGCTTCTAATGCTCGACGGAGCAGATCCACTTTCATCGTCATAAGACTGCAAATATAAAGACATTTTTGTGTATTAGAAAGACATCATAAAGGAAAAGCTTGGCTCATGAATTGATTGTTGGTAACTTGGTACACAGAATTAAATACACAAACCAAAAAAACTCACATTTTTGGAAGAACTATCCGTGAAGTAACATTTAACAATGCCCAAGATTCTGCCTATCTTTCCCTCTTCAAGATCATCTTTCAGCTGCGTTGATGTATAAACTTAACAAGAATAATTGTATGACAAAACAACACAAATAGTTGCAACAACTTGAACTATAGACAGCAACTATTGATGCCAAAGGGAAGAAAGAAGATAAGTGAAGGGGAAGGGGAGGTTTCACAGATGAAAAAAATGATGAGCTGATATTAGCTCAAGCCCTATGCCATCCTATTAATTAGATTTCTAAAGGAAATATACAGTAGGCTACTGCAACATTTCTCGATCCATAGCTCCTAAAATGATTTCGTGTTCTAAGGTATTGGCTTAAGTCCTTTCATGCATTCATATCATCTCTGCCTCCATGGATTAACCAAATAAAAATCCTAATATTGCTACACACACTTAAAGAGAGTGGTGATGTAATGCATAAACTAGACCTCTTCATGTAGAAATGGAAGTAATCCATCAACTCCATTGCTTGGTTCCAGCTGCAGGTCAATATTTGTAAGAGTGCAGGTCACCAAAAGAGAGCATGGGAGAGGACTCCCCACTGCAAGTCTGTGAAACAAAAAAAAAATAATCAAATTGGGAAGAATGTCCTCTACACCATCGATGTCCTGAAAAAAAATTGAAGAATTGAACATGTACCCAAGGTCCACAGATATCACAATCGGGAATCCCAATTGAACAGTCACAGCATCTCTATAATCTGTGATCCTGAAGCACTCAAAATAAGATACATCAAAAGCAAGGAATTAGTGTCTGAATGATGGAGTGTGTTTTCTTCCAGGAATACATTAATTCAAGATAACTTACTCAACCTGGAACATCATTAACAATCACACCTAAAAATACCTATTTAAGCTATGAGTGAGTCTCATGTGAGACCGTCTCACGGATCTTAATCTGTGAGACGGGTCAACCCTACCCATATTCACAATAAAAGTAATATTCTTAGCATAAAAAATCATACTTTTTCGTGGATAACCCAAATAAGAGATCCGTCTCACGACTACGACCCGTGAGACCGTCTCACACAAGTTTTTGCCTTAAGCTATAATCGATGAGCTCCTCAATGCCATTAATTAATCCACACGCCACAGATTCTGGTTGAATCATGAGATTATGTTTACTAACATGAAACATAGTTTAATGCATAAATCCACTTTTCTCTTTTGAACATTAGTCGGAGTGATGAATAATGAGTACTTTACAAAACAACTAACTGAGAACATGCAAAATCAACCTTTGAACTAGTCACGTACATCATGCGAAAAATATAGAGTCAAAAATTTATCTGAAATACCAGCAGAAATTAAATGATAAGAACAATATTTAGCGATAAAAAAAAGTTCCTATCCTGACAATGTGAGAAATCAAACGACAAAATTTAAAATAATTTCACGAGTAAACGTGCTTACATCGAGTTTAAACCATGGATTAACGTGCTGTATCTTTCCATGTCCAAAATTCTGCTGTACGAAGGAGAGGGAGAGTAGACGAAGCTGGGAAAAGCGTGGAATGAGCACAGTACTGTGGAGTGTAAACTGCTCAGTGTACGATAGTAACGGAGAAGGAGAAGTGTTCCCCGCGCATAATTGGTGGGCCGGGCTATATATATCAATGGGCTGAGTGGAAATAATTTAAATTATTGTTATTTTATACAATACTGCGGATGAATTAAATTTTTTCGTTTAGGTAATTAGACTAAATTAAACAAAACACTAATTTCCTAGATATAAAATATTCTCTCAATTTTAATATATAGTGCTATTTCTTGCATGTACTGTAGATTTTTATTTTTTTCTTCTCTCAATTTTAATATATAGTGCTATTTCTTGCATGTACTGTAGATTTTTATTTTTTTGTATAGGTTACTCTTGAATTTATCTAAAAATTTGTCATTTTTTTATTATTTAGTAAAAAATAAATGTTATGGATGCGTCAAGGTTGAAATGGAATTTTAAGGTGTTTCTTTCTGCACATTCTAACAGGCTTGTTTGAATTTTTTTTTTTTAAATGGCTCATTTAAATCGTTAAATCTGACGTAAATACTGCTCCGGTTGAGAATTCTAATGGGCTTGATCATAGCGATATCCTCACAAATTTTCTTGGGCATTTAAGTAGGTTAGAGTAACCCACAAGGCCTTTCTGTTGAATACTCGGTAGTTTGGCATAGATTGCCTCATGCATGTCCAAAGAAAGCCCATGATTTTCAAAGGTGATTTGCTGGATAAAAAATATCGTCCTTCGTACAAAAGAAACTAATACCTTATAGAAATATTTGAAGTTCTGGTGGACATATGCATATGCCCTTTGCTCAATTTTTTGCTACTCTGGTGCGTGCTATCAATCTGGAACTTGAATTGGGCACCTTGGAAGCGTCAGATTCAAGAATAAATGCCTTAGCGAATTTGGAAAGTCCAAGGACCGGAGTTGAAGTTAAGACATCTGCATGTCACACAAATCTTTGATAGCTGTTTGTGGGTGGTTGGTAGTCTGCAAAACTCACCCACTAGTCCCCAAATACTTTGATATTATGCTGATCTTGGCTCAACTTTGCAAGTAAATTCTAATGCAAAAGGCATATTCACACAACAATGATTTCCATATAACAGTTAAAATAAATTTATTTCATTTCAATAAAATCTTAACAGTGAAAGTCCAATCTCTTGTAAACTGTAAAAGACCAACAAATTTCTGCAGTAGCCACAGAGTCCAACTGGTTTGTACAAGGGTAGCATTGCATTGCTCAAAGGACTCTTCACAGTGACTGCCAGTCTTTGAAATGAATTCACAAATCAATTATTTTTTTCCCTATAAAACATCTAATGCAGACTTCTAATTATTGGTATTCTACAATAGAATATGGGAAAGAGAAAATGTAGAATCAAAACTTTCAATAAATTAACAAGTTTCAAACATAAATTCCTCAAGAAAGAAAAAATCCTATACAAAATAAATAGCATAATCATAACTTAAAAGATAAGTATACGACAACTTATAAAATCCTAAGCTCTACTAATCTTTTTCCTTTGCGTCATCCTCATCCTCAACTTCATCCAGCACCTTCACAAAATCATAGCCTTCATCGTGATCAGCGGCAGAGAATATATAAGCAAAAGGAATGGGCCACGAGAAAAAATCAATAGACAGAACATCATAGTGCAGGCACACATACCTACCATGAAACTTGAACAATGGGAAACAGGATGAACAAGTCCCTGTACCTACACAATCAAATTCATTCTGACAAGATGCGAAGGGAATCTCACTATTTTTTTCTGCAAATCGCACGTGCATGCTAACCCATGGATCAAATCTAAGTAAGGGCAGCTTTCTCAAGCATCCCAAATCATATCATAATTATTGAACACACAAGACAGCGTCTAGCCTCAAATCTCAGCAAGGCTAAGTCAAGCCTCGGACATTAACTGTTTGGATCCAAAAGGAAATGCAAGATAATAGTGAATTTCATTTATAAATTAATGACAATTGTTTTTGCATAATAGTTTGCAAGTATATACTCCACTGCGTATAATGAAATGTTTAACGTATTTAGATTCTATCTATCGAATTGTGCGCCTTGCCTTACGCTTAGCCTCTGGGCTAGACGGCTAGTGCTCAAGAGCATATAATGGATTTGATGCATCTTCCTTCGTCTGTGATGTAGAGGAATTTGTGGAGAATATTCAGCGGATCCCTGATGATTTGAAGAAAATCTCGACGAGGTTAATACTCGGTACAACTCACCAGCAGACAAGTATAGACACGAGAAGAAATTTAGTGAGGGAGATTTGGCAGTCGTCCATGTACGCAATAACAGACTTCCATTCGGTACTTGCAGTAATCTCAAAGACAAGAAAATTAGTTCTTACCAAATTCTCGAGAAGAAGGGTGACACTGCCTATAAAATTGATCTTCCAAGTTACTTGAACATCTCCAATTTCTTTTCACCATTGCAACTCGA
Organism: Primulina eburnea; assembly: GCF_022965805.1. Classification (NCBI taxonomy): domain Eukaryota; kingdom Viridiplantae; phylum Streptophyta; class Magnoliopsida; order Lamiales; family Gesneriaceae; genus Primulina; species Primulina eburnea. The sequence continues at coordinate 8,124,887 of NC_133103.1, forward strand.
GGACAAGTCTTCTTCAAGATGAGGAGATTGATGCAGCAAAACATTAATGTTTTAGCGTTCTATTTATTATTTTCTTGAAAGTTTTAGTTGTTCAAGTGCATTAGCATTGATCTTTTATTAGTATTCAATTAACATAATTCTAGTATCCTAATTACCTTAAGACTAGTATTTCATTAGTATCATATTTACATAAGAACTCTCGGCATCCTAATTGCCTCATAGGATTAGTATTTTTTAGTCCACTGTCTAACTTGGTCATTTGAAATCCATGCATTTCAAATCTTTTATTTGAAATCCTCCCACAAATCCAATCCTTCAATACATTCAAAGTCTAATATAATTTGAACCAAAAGATTAAGCCCAAATAAGATAAGCAAAAAAATTGCACAAAATAAATAGCATAATTGTGACAACAGGTGATAAACTTAAACAAAACTAGACAATAACTAAATGAAATCCTTGACACTACTGATCTTTCTCCGTTGTGTTATCCTCAACCTTGCATCTTCCAGCACATTCGCAATCTCATGCTTTTCATCATGGTAAGAGCCTGAGAATATATACGCAAACGGCATATGCCATGAGATACAATCAACAGTCAAAATGTAAAACAAAAGTCATAGCTGCAGGCACACATACCTATTACGAAACTTGAACGCTTGGAAACGAGATGAACGAGCCCCGTTACCTACACAATAAAATTCTTTCTGATACAGATGCAAAGTGAGATTTTAAAATTTTGAACAAATTGCAGGAAGATGCTGACCCATGGATAAAATCTTAACGAGAACAAACCGAGATGTCCTTGTAAAAACACATGCCACTTTCTCAAACCCAAATCATAGTTATTAAAAAGCAAGACCAGATTCCAGCCTCAAGTCTTAGCGAGGCCAAGTACTTGCGCCTCCACACAAGTCAAACCGCAATCCCTAGATGTAGTGCAACACATTAACCATGAAACCCCAACCTTAACCATGAAACCCCAGTATTAGTGCACTTTCAACCTTCAAGGCACCTATCAAATGCGCAATAAGTGTTGGCACACAGAATCCAAAAAGAACTGCAAGGTGACAGCGATTTATTTTAATTTATAAATTAATGACAACTTGTTTTTGCATAATATTTTGTAAGTGCACGCTGGATTGCATTTTAATGAAATGTTTTCACATATTTAGGTTCGAACTATCTGATTGCCTTGCCTTGCCTTCTGCTTAGCCTCTATGATATCTATGCGCAAGGTTGTAAATGGTGGGAGGCGGTGGCGGGGCGGTCGGTGACCGCCTACCGCCTCGGCCGCCTAGGCGGTTGAATTTTTTAAGTAATTTTTTTATTGATAATCATGTAATATAATCATTTTTACGTAAAATGTGCAATTAAATAATGTTTAAGCACAAAATATAATATCATCTAGATAATGTGCAATTAATAAAATCGGCGACGGCAGCGGGCGGATTGTTTGTGGTGGTTGAGAGTTGAGAGTTGAGAGTTGAGAGTGAAAACCAAAAATAAAATAAAGAAAGTGAGGTGTGTTAGGGTTTAATATTTAAAATTAGTTGACTTTGACTAGATTTTTAAAATTGTTGACTAAGTTTTTAAAATTGTTGACTACAACTTAAAAATCTTGACTGCCTCGCCCGCCTAGCCCCGCCTGCTCGCCGCCTCGACCCGCCTCCCCAACGTCGTATAGCTTGGGCCGCCTAAAACACCCGCCTCATGCATAGGTGGTGCGGTCGAGGGCCGCCTACCGTGCCTAGGCGGCCGCCTCGACCGCCATTTAGAACACTGTCTATGCGCCTAAATCTGTCTCGTCCTTCTAATAAACAAATGTCCTCGATTTTGATTTAAGCCTGATATAATCAGAGCATATTCATAAAACTATATATTAAGTATGAAGTTGTTTTCAAGTAACCCCATTTCAATGAACATAGATTTCACATGGTATTATGGTAACAATGCCCATTCAACCCAAAAGTCAAAGTCAAAGTCAAATCGGACTGAAACTTCAGCCCGTGTTCGACCTAATACTCAAGGTCAAAATCAGCAACCACAACTAGCCAATACTGACCCTTATGAACATATAACTCTAGAAGAATGATATCAACCAACCAGGTTATCTATTGAATAGTTGTCCTAGAAGGTATATTAGTCATGTAGAAGATGGTGGTGACAAGGACTAGAGAAGCAAGAGCTTGGTGAAGATATCTACAAGGGTGTCATGTTTGAACGGGATGGGAAGAAGTAGCATGTATTGTTCAATTCCTCTTGGTAGCCCTGAAGAAGAAAGATAATCTCAATGACATTAAATATTCCAGGCCCGATGCACTATTTGAAGTAAAGTGTGCAATGTGATCGTTGACAGCGACAGCAGTGAGACTGTGGTTTGCAAAGCTTTGGTAAAGACGTTTAATTTGAAGACAGAGATGCATCTTTCGCCTTACATAATCGCACTGATTAGAAAGGCCCGGGATTTCAAATGATGTAACTACGTTGGACACAAATATCAGCACGTCCTTTTGTTCAAACTCAATTATGACATGTTATATTTATCGTGTAGCTGTTTGCAAGAAATACCACACAAAACGTAGGCTTAGAACCATTGCAACAAAAGAAAACCTCATCAATCATGAATACAGAAATATGTCATGGCTCACACAAAGTTGTAAAGGAGAAACTAGGAGAACTTACTGGATGAAGAGAGAACACCATTCAGAATAACCGGGCAGCACGAGGAAGGGTACATTTTGTATTGACCACACATGATTTCCCGTCGGCGTCGGAACTGACGGAAAATTTTAAGCTGCTTGGTATTTGGACTATATTGGAGCACTAGGCGAGGTGTTCCTACAAATATTACTTCTGACTTGGGATGAAAGCTGTAAACTTTAATCTCTCCCATGTTGTGGAGCCACCGCAACCACTTATGTTGCGGGTTTTGTGACACCATCTCATCGAAGCTCACTATGTGCTGGAGAATCCAGTGAACACCGTGTTCTAGCCGCCAGACTAGTATTTTAGACTTGTCATTAATGGAATAAACCACACACCATCTGGATGTCCCAAATGATCCACAATCATCGAATTTTTCTTTATGAGGCAACTCAATAGCCAGATGAGTAATATCTGTTTTGGTTGTGAAACGGAGATTAAAGCCAAGTAGATACTTGGCCAGAGATATCACGTACAAAAGCCCATTCACGTAAACAGAATGATCGATCCAATTGAACCCATGAAGCACGTGGTCAAGAACTAGAACACGGGTGGCCCAATTACCTGAGTCGGATGTGAAAAGGTCCAGCTTTATAGGATGTGAGAGTGACACATCGGCTGCCCTTCGAACAACCTTAAAGGAAATAGTAGAATCACTGGGATCAAATGCTAAGGAGGCAACATGGGGATCATTATCATCACCTGTGTGATGGGGGTTGATGGGGAGTTCAATGTACTCACAGGTGGTTGGATTGCAGACAATATACTCGGTGGGATTTGAGCCGGAGCGGACCAAAAGAAAAAGCCCGTTGCAGTAACTTTGAATGGCCGATGGCGTGTCCTCAAAAGGCAGAAACGCTCTACGAGATTTCAAAAGTCCGGGAAATTCAGGTAGATATCGGGGGTAGAATTCACCGGAATACTCTTCTGCGGGCAAAAAATCAAGAAAATGCTGGCCAAGCCTAAGGATTTTATGGGTATAGAAGAAGCCACAAAAAGTGGCAGAACGGGAAAGAGAAGACTTCATAGGAGCGCAAGCATAGGAAATCAAAAAGTACCAAGATTTTGAGACGCACTTAAGCCTCATAAGAGCCTTGCTCTGCAACCGACACAAAATCTCAACTTTCAGATCTTCCGGAAGCTCCGCCCACTCGAAACCCCCCAAAGGCCACATCTTTTCGTGTGACCACATTGTCTCTGTTCAAATTTCCAAGAATTTCGTAAATTCTCTGGCTCTATCAAACATTGAAGGTCCAACTCCGAAATCGGTAACCCGTTGGTGGAGATGTTAGGATTCTTTCCAGCGTTATAAATTAAGCCCATATAGCCAGCCGACATGGCTCTTTTTTATTTTTCCTTTTATTTATGATATTTCCTTACTGTGTTCAAGATTGGGGTTAATGTTTTGCTATTATATACAATAGATAAATAAATAAGTTTTTTCACATGGTTCTTTAAAATATTATTTCGTCTTATTTTTGGTGAAAACTTGTGTGAAACGGTCTCACGGATCGTATTTATGAGACGAATATCTTATTTGGGTCACTCATGAAAAAGTATTACTTTTTATGTTAAGAGTATTACTTTTTATTTGAATATGGGTAGGGTTGACCCGTCTCACAGATTATGATTCGTGAAACGGTCTAACATGAGACTCAAATTATATTAATGGAGACAAAAACTTGTGCGAGACGGTCTAATGGGTCGTTTTCGTGATACAGATCTCTTATTTGGGTTATCCATGAAAAAGTATTACTTTTTATGCTAAGAGTATTACTTTTTAATTTTTATTGTGAATATGGATAGGGTTGACCCGTATCACTGATTAAGATCCGTGAGACGGTCTCAACCCACTCATTAATAGAACTTTTTATTAAGAGATTCTCCTGATTCTTTAAAATGATAACACATTTAGGGTGTGTTTGGTTGAGTGGATTAATTATGGATAGATTAATAATCCAATATTTATCGTTAAAATTTTAAGTTGTTTTAATAATAATTTTGACCCGGTTTAAGATCTAATTTTATGGATAACTATTTGATTAATAAAATTGGATCTTAAACCGGGTCAAAATGATTATTAAAACAACTTAAAATTTTAACGATAAATATTGGACTATTAATCTATCCATATTTAATCCACTCAACCAAACACACCCTTAATTGAGAATTTTTTGACTTGACAATTGACTATTTGCACAAGTAGCAAAATTACATTTTTTTATACAGTAATTTACATATTTTTTCTTTGGTTTTATCATCTTAGTACTTTAATTTGTATTTGTATTTGTATTTGTATTTTATTTTGATCAAGTCAATACTTCAGTGCAAAATAATTGAAATTGAAAAAAGTTGTAATTTTGTAAGTTTGTAAATTATGATGGTGAATAGACCGAAAACATGATTAAAAAAATGAAAATATTTAAATTAAAATTGTAGGATAGAACATCTGCCGCTTTATATAAAATTATAGTTTGTGTCTATAATTCCCTGCACTTTGACACTAATCTATTGAATATTTTGGAAAAATTTCATCACATCCAATAAATGAGTGTCACTCATGGTCAGGGGCGTAGGCACTAAGGGGGCTGGGTTGGGCTCCAGCCCCCCCTAATTTTTTTTTTTTAAAAATAAATATGTTTTATTTTAAAAAAATTGTTGATTAGCCACAATCTGTATTTTTTTCTTCTTTTAACTTCTCTATTCTTCAATCTCAAATCATCATAATTTTGATTACTTCAAATTGCCGTAACTTCATAATCGGTCGCCAGTTTTAAAAATCGATTGTAGATTCAGAAAGCCCATAGAATAAGCTTTTTTTTAATACCAAATTTTTGAAGTTTCTTTGTCGTCTTGAAATTAGTCGTCGCCCATTGGTCGCCGTTTTCACCGAAAATATGAGAAAATCTTAATGTTAGACTTTCTACCGCTCGTTCTTGTTGTTCTTCGTTAGATTTCGAATTTTAAAGGTAATTTCAGATTTTAGTATTTCAAAATTTGGGTATTTTGGTTTTTTTTAATTCCGATAATTGATATATATTAAATTTTTTATTGTAGTTACTATTTTGAGCCGATTGATGATATTGATAATTTTTTAGAATTTATTTGAGCATTATTTCGAATTTTCAGATTTTATATTGAGTATTGTCGATTTTTAGTGTTGATTATTTATTATTTGGATGTTTAGATGCTATAGAAAATATAAATGCGAATTTATGGAATTTTGTAGGAATTTTGGAAAAATTCAGAATTATGTAAATGGGATTTTCGAATTTATATTCAGTAGTGTTTTAGCTCCCAGGTAATTTTAAATCCTAGCTCCGCCCCTGCTCATGGTCATAACAAAGTGTGTGTGTTTATATATATATATATATATATATATATATATATAACAATATCTTATGTTGTATTTAAGAGCATGATTGAATATATGAAACATGAAAATTTAACTTATTAAAATGATGAGTGCAGCAATCTCTGAATTTGTGATATTAAACAAGCTGTTTTGGCAGGTGTATGAGGCTGAGTTTGTGATACTGTGTATTGGAAGATTCAGTGGATTAGCGGACATCCCGGAATTCCCCGAAGGCCACGGCCCGGAAGTGTTCTCAGGGAAAGTAATCCACTCGATGGATTACTCTGCCATGGACAATGCAAGTGCTGCAAATTTCATTAAAGGAAAGAACATCGTGGTCATAGGTTCTGGGAAATCAGCAGTCGACATTGCCTTCGAATGTGCTCAGGAAAATGGTACGAAAATTCGACCTGTTTCGTCCATCTAATGCGTAAATGATTGAATTTTAATCGATACTCGGTGATCAGGGATCGGGAAACCGTGCACCGTGATCCAGAGAACCATTCATTGGATGCTTCCTGATGCGGAACCATGGGGAGTTAACTTCGGTTATTTGTTTTTCAACCGATTCTGGGAGCTAATGGTTCATAAACCTGGGGAAGGGCTCTTTCAAAACATCTTAGCATTTCTACTTACACCTATGGTAATCCTTCAACCAATGAAACTTGTGCTGGTGATAAATGGATTTCCATATTCATAATTTATGACCAGTCCTCGTGCTTTTTCACCGTGTAGCGATGGGGCTTGTCGAAGTTTGTTGAGAGCTACCTTAGATGGAAACTTCCCTTGAAAAAATACGGGATGATACCCAAGTGTAGTTTCGTTGATGACATATCTTCTTGTACGATATTTTTCCTGCCGGATAAGTTCTTTGATGAAGTTGAAGAAGGGAGCATCGTTTTGAAGAAATCGAATCGTTTTAGCTTCTGCAAAGAAGGTTTGCTAGTCGATGGAGAGGTCGATCCCTTGAAAGCGGATATCGTGATTTTTGCCACGGGCTATAGAGGAGATCAAAAGCTCAAGAATATCTTTGCCTCTCCAAATTTCGCTAACATCATTGCAGGAACTCCAACCTCTTCAGTTCCTCTGTATAGGTAATGTTGCTTGTCTTGGACTGTTGAACTAAGTTTCATTGAATAACTTTCTTGGGACAAGTATATATTAATCAAAGCCATTAATTGAAAACTTTGTGTTCGTTTCAAGCGGTTGGGTTCTTTTTGTTGAAATTATTGAAGTCTCTTTGTCATTAATACTTTGTTTCAACACACTACACATACTTGATACTCTGTCACCAAGTACAGCTACAATCATCAATGGGTATTACTAATACCCCGAGTGTTGAGGAATTTGATTCCCTTTAAGCAGCACGTCAAGTTCCACTCTCGTGAATAAAGAAATATATACTGGGAAAGCTTCTGACTATAAATAAGGTCGTCTCTGCTCAACTCTGGATTAGTTCGGTCAAAGAACACGAGGCCTATGCCCCCGAAATAGAAGCTTCACTTTCCCTGATGGTTTGGCAGGGACAATTGTATTTCATTTTATGATTTATGGACTCCTAGACTATGTTGGTTTAATGCAGACAAATGATCCATCCAAGAATCCCTCAACTAGCAGTAGTGGGCTACTCCGAGTCGATCTCGAACCTCTTCACATTCGAGATGAGATGTCAATGGCTCTCATTCTTTCTTGATCAAAAGTTTCAATTTCCAAGCGTGAAACAAATGGAAAACGATGTCAAAATGTGGGAGAATCACATGAAGAAGTATGCCGTCAACAATATGTACAGAAGAGCTTGTATTGCCAGCACTCAGATTTGGTACAATGATCAACTCTGCAAAGATATTGGGTGCAATCCAAGAAGGAAGAAAGGGTTCTTCAAAGATTTGTTTGAGCCTTATGGAATTGCAGATTATAAAGGATCATATCTTAATTCGTAAATTTCGCCAATCACCCCAAAATATTTGCTTTATCAGATATTGTATTTCACAGCAGATCAAACGAGTTAATTCAATATCAAAGTATACGACTATCATTAGTCATGACTATTGACGATATATTATTTATGTAGCAATAACAATATTTTTTATTTTGTTGAGTTAATTTTAAAAAGATTGTGTGTTGTTTTATTTTTTTAATAAAATATGAAAATAATAAAATACTACTGAATTTTCTTTAAACTTCATCGCCCTCAATAGTTTAAATACTAAAATAATATTTGACTAACACAAAAACATTTTTAGAGAATATAATAGCTCTTAGCAATTATTCATTAATGTTTAGATACAGAAATTCTATAAGGTGTTATTTTTTTTTTCTCTAAAACGTGTGTGCCCCACGTTGACAAAATCTCGACTTTCAGATCTTCCGGAAGCTCCGCCCACTCGAAACCCCCCAAAGGCCACATCTTTTCGTGTGACCACATTTTCTCTGGTTCCAATTTGAAAGAATTTCGTAAATTCTTCGGGTCGATCAAACATTGAAGGTGCATCAGACTCCGAAATCGGTAACCCGCGCTAGTAGAGATATTAGGATTTTTTCCGGCGTTATAAATTAAGCCCATATTCGCCATATAGCCAGTCGATATGGCCCATCTTATTTTTCTTTTTATTTATGATATTTCCTTTTTGTGTTCAAGGTTCGGATTGATTGATTATTCATGGTAACATAAATTGATATTGTTGATAAATTTCTTTTTATGAAGCCCCAGTATTACTGCACTTTCAAGCTTCAAGGCACCTATCAAACGCGCAATGAGTGTTTTCGTGTGACCACATTTTTTCTGGTTCAAATTTCTGAGAATTTCGTAAATTCTCAGGGTCGATCAAACATTGAAGGTGCATTAGACTCCGAAATCGGTAACCCGCTGGTGGAGATATTATGGTTCTTTCCAGCGTTATAAATTAAGCCCATATTCGCAATATAACCAGCCGATATTAGGGTTTTCGGTTTTAAATTATTAATTATTTATCCATCAATTATTGTACGTAAAAGTAAAATATTATACTCCACATATTTATTTATTTTTACTATATTATATTATATTTATTAACTAATAAAAATATAATTTATCATCTTATCCCATCAATCCACACTCAACACTTCTGTGTATATAGAATCTGCACCAAACAAATTGTAAATTAAATAAAAATAAGGATTATATTAGCAATTTTGGAATGAAATGAAAAGGGCAAATCTGAAATATTAAAATAATTTCACCAAAAATTTGATTTTTTAAAGGGGTCATTTCTATATAGTAAAACAGATTTGATTCAGCCCCGATTTTATATTATTCTTTTTGAAGATGAATTTCTAAACATCATTTAAAGTGGATATGTTGTGTGTGAAAAATAATAGATAAAATACATAGTTATATATCAAAATTTAATATCTTACTATTCTATGACAACTAAGGAGGAGTATTAGGTTACGAATTAATTAGTTTAAAACCTAATTATTCGAACTTTTTCCAATCAAAGTGATGATTGAATTAAAATCGGTTATTTGATTAACCGAATATGTAGGAAAAAAATAAGAAATAAAAAAATTCGTAGATAAACACAATGCATAGACAGCAACTTGGCAAGAGAATGAAAAGAGATCCATTCAATGCTTTTTTTCTTATTGGGCAAAAAAAAAAAAAAGAGAAATTTCAGTACTTTATGAAAGAAAAAAAATCCAAATGCCAGACACAATTAAAATCCTTAAAAAATTTCGAATTAATCGAATTTTTGAAATAATTCCATTTGATTGGTAAATTCAGTTTACTCGATTTTTATGCTCACCCTAATAGCCAAAATTGAAAATAAATTTTAAAAATGATGTATTTCTAAAATAATTTTTATAAACAATGGGAACTCTTTCAATCCAATCGTGACATCAAGTTTTTAATTCTCGGAGCTCTTTCTTACTCTTTGACTAGTTGTGGAGTTGTAAATATTTAAGAGTTGGTCTCATGTGAGATCGTCTCACGGATCTTAATCTATGAGACAGGTCAACCTTACACATATTCACAATAAAAAGTAATAATCTTAGCATAAAAAGTAATACTTTTTCATGGATGACCCAAATAAGAGATCTGTCTCACAAATACGACCCGTGAGACCGTCTCACACAAGTTTTTGTCAATATTTAATAATTGAAAGAAAACATTTTGAAAAATCATTTGCAACAGATAATAAATCAAATCAGTCTCTATATCTAAACATTTTATCTTTTGAACAACAAACGCAATGTACATGATTTAATTTGAACTCCACTAAAAATAAATAAAAGCTAAAATAACCGTATATGATATAAAAGTTTAGAAAAACTTCGAACAAGCAATGAAAGGCAAACGACCGATACAGTATGATGTTCAAACTCTAACTTCTTGGCAATACAATAAAAAAAAGGGGGACACCAAAAGAGGAGGCAACACATGTGAGAAGATGCACTAGGATTCAAAATTGCAAGAAAAGAGAAGAATAAAACAAATAAACGTATGCATAACACCACCCAAAAAAAAAAAAAGAGATTGGAATACAACACAACACAGGATGAAGGAATAACACAAGCTCGGACAACATCGCGAGATTCATATGCACAGACGGATCTGAAAGAATCCCTTGGCAAGAAAACTTAAATAAAGAAAACAAAACGAACGAAAAAAAGTAAACAAAGAAACAGGGCAAAAGAAGCTGCCAAAGGAGGGGACAACACCAACAACCCAAACCGAAAACGTCGAGGGAAGTCTACCACGCATGATAATTTTGAAAGAGAACGAACGCAATTGTCAAAACACAGAAAAGTTAGATGAACCACAATCCTTGAGTCCTAGAAAACATACAAGAATCAAAGAGCACGATGCCTTTTACCTCTGATAATTTTCAAAGAGGACAAATCACAATCACAATTCTCAAAACATTGATACAAAACGATGAAGAGGACGAAGCAAGAATGCACAAAGTAAAAAAAAAAAAGAATACGGGACATAACAAGAATCCAACAGCATGTTTACATTAATGAAAAATTAAAATTCTCTCAAATCCCCAACTAAATCCAAAACTTCTTTCGCGGAAATACGATTGCATGGATTGATTTCCAGTAGCTCGATGATAAAATCACAAGACATCAGATTTATAGTGCTCCAATCTAACGAACCATTTCTTATTTGATCAAATTTATGTGCTCTTTTGGATTGAGTCGGCATGTGATGAACCATCTCAAACATCATCAATCCGAGCGAGAAGATATCCGTCTTATCATTTATAAACGTAGGAGATCTTGTCATTTCTGGAGCACGGTATGATACATTTCCTACTGGTCCGGATGTACTCGCCATTGAACTACCGTCTGCTCCCTTATCAAAGAGCATGGCTGATAGAAATAATTGCAAAAAGTTAAATTTAAATACTTAAAGAGAGTAAATAACATTATAAAATCAAACTTACCAAATCCGAAATCTCCTATTTTGATGTCCCCATTTGAGTCCAGCATTACATTTTGCTTAGACAAGTCTCTGTGGATTATGCCCTTTTCGTGGATGTGTACCAAACCTTTGGCCATCTGCGTAAAATACTTCAAAATCGTACCCAGATCCAGTGGGTTTTTTATTATGCCTTCCAATGTCCTTCAAATCAATTAGCAGTTTATCAGGGTTGATTCGAACAAATATTATTTGCTGCATAAGAAAGCAAATAAATTTTTGTTTTACCCCCCATGGCAAAACTCCATTGCCACATAAAGTGTCTTGGTTGGTGGATTAGAAGTATCTGTCCCATATGACTCATCATCTGCACTGGATAGGTCATAACCTTCCTCAATCCAAGACTGTAAAAAGAATAATAAAAAAAATAAGCTTTAGGTATCAATATTTTATAATTGCCATAGGTCAGGATAGCGAGTTATTTAATAAAATTACAAATTACCTGATGGTAACGAACAATGTTTGGATGATGCAATTGCGCCATTATCTTGACCTCCCTGGTCATTTTATATTTCAAAACAAAATCCAAGGCCAACCAACAATGCTTAAAAATTTCACATGGAAATAAAGAGAAGAACTTACTGGATGACCTGATCTTCATTATCTTCATTAAATGGAATCTTTTTCACTGCGTACGTTATCCCGTCGAGTTTGTGTCTACATTCAAAGACACGACCATATCCGCCTTTTCCTGTAACAAACAAAAAGATTAATTCAATGGAAGTCTTGAGCAACTACGTCAAGAAGGCACACATATATATTAAAAAGTGTGATGCTAGCTGTATAAGAGGCGTCAGAATATAATTTGACATGATTAGAATTCATTTTGTTGTTGGTTTATGATACAGTATTGTTTTAATCATGATTGATTTCAATTGTACCTAACATCAATATCATTTGAAACCCGTACTTTCAACAAAGGATTTATCTATCCAAGACAAAAAACTTACCGGTTTTGTTCAATACTTCATACATGGACTGGAAGTATGAAGATAAAGAAAATGCTTGGCTTCTAATGCTCGACGGAGCAGATCCACTTTCATCGTCATAAGACTGCAAATATAAAGACATTTTTGTGTATTAGAAAGACATCATAAAGGAAAAGCTTGGCTCATGAATTGATTGTTGGTAACTTGGTACACAGAATTAAATACACAAACCAAAAAAACTCACATTTTTGGAAGAACTATCCGTGAAGTAACATTTAACAATGCCCAAGATTCTGCCTATCTTTCCCTCTTCAAGATCATCTTTCAGCTGCGTTGATGTATAAACTTAACAAGAATAATTGTATGACAAAACAACACAAATAGTTGCAACAACTTGAACTATAGACAGCAACTATTGATGCCAAAGGGAAGAAAGAAGATAAGTGAAGGGGAAGGGGAGGTTTCACAGATGAAAAAAATGATGAGCTGATATTAGCTCAAGCCCTATGCCATCCTATTAATTAGATTTCTAAAGGAAATATACAGTAGGCTACTGCAACATTTCTCGATCCATAGCTCCTAAAATGATTTCGTGTTCTAAGGTATTGGCTTAAGTCCTTTCATGCATTCATATCATCTCTGCCTCCATGGATTAACCAAATAAAAATCCTAATATTGCTACACACACTTAAAGAGAGTGGTGATGTAATGCATAAACTAGACCTCTTCATGTAGAAATGGAAGTAATCCATCAACTCCATTGCTTGGTTCCAGCTGCAGGTCAATATTTGTAAGAGTGCAGGTCACCAAAAGAGAGCATGGGAGAGGACTCCCCACTGCAAGTCTGTGAAACAAAAAAAAAATAATCAAATTGGGAAGAATGTCCTCTACACCATCGATGTCCTGAAAAAAAATTGAAGAATTGAACATGTACCCAAGGTCCACAGATATCACAATCGGGAATCCCAATTGAACAGTCACAGCATCTCTATAATCTGTGATCCTGAAGCACTCAAAATAAGATACATCAAAAGCAAGGAATTAGTGTCTGAATGATGGAGTGTGTTTTCTTCCAGGAATACATTAATTCAAGATAACTTACTCAACCTGGAACATCATTAACAATCACACCTAAAAATACCTATTTAAGCTATGAGTGAGTCTCATGTGAGACCGTCTCACGGATCTTAATCTGTGAGACGGGTCAACCCTACCCATATTCACAATAAAAGTAATATTCTTAGCATAAAAAATCATACTTTTTCGTGGATAACCCAAATAAGAGATCCGTCTCACGACTACGACCCGTGAGACCGTCTCACACAAGTTTTTGCCTTAAGCTATAATCGATGAGCTCCTCAATGCCATTAATTAATCCACACGCCACAGATTCTGGTTGAATCATGAGATTATGTTTACTAACATGAAACATAGTTTAATGCATAAATCCACTTTTCTCTTTTGAACATTAGTCGGAGTGATGAATAATGAGTACTTTACAAAACAACTAACTGAGAACATGCAAAATCAACCTTTGAACTAGTCACGTACATCATGCGAAAAATATAGAGTCAAAAATTTATCTGAAATACCAGCAGAAATTAAATGATAAGAACAATATTTAGCGATAAAAAAAAGTTCCTATCCTGACAATGTGAGAAATCAAACGACAAAATTTAAAATAATTTCACGAGTAAACGTGCTTACATCGAGTTTAAACCATGGATTAACGTGCTGTATCTTTCCATGTCCAAAATTCTGCTGTACGAAGGAGAGGGAGAGTAGACGAAGCTGGGAAAAGCGTGGAATGAGCACAGTACTGTGGAGTGTAAACTGCTCAGTGTACGATAGTAACGGAGAAGGAGAAGTGTTCCCCGCGCATAATTGGTGGGCCGGGCTATATATATCAATGGGCTGAGTGGAAATAATTTAAATTATTGTTATTTTATACAATACTGCGGATGAATTAAATTTTTTCGTTTAGGTAATTAGACTAAATTAAACAAAACACTAATTTCCTAGATATAAAATATTCTCTCAATTTTAATATATAGTGCTATTTCTTGCATGTACTGTAGATTTTTATTTTTTTCTTCTCTCAATTTTAATATATAGTGCTATTTCTTGCATGTACTGTAGATTTTTATTTTTTTGTATAGGTTACTCTTGAATTTATCTAAAAATTTGTCATTTTTTTATTATTTAGTAAAAAATAAATGTTATGGATGCGTCAAGGTTGAAATGGAATTTTAAGGTGTTTCTTTCTGCACATTCTAACAGGCTTGTTTGAATTTTTTTTTTTAAATGGCTCATTTAAATCGTTAAATCTGACGTAAATACTGCTCCGGTTGAGAATTCTAATGGGCTTGATCATAGCGATATCCTCACAAATTTTCTTGGGCATTTAAGTAGGTTAGAGTAACCCACAAGGCCTTTCTGTTGAATACTCGGTAGTTTGGCATAGATTGCCTCATGCATGTCCAAAGAAAGCCCATGATTTTCAAAGGTGATTTGCTGGATAAAAAATATCGTCCTTCGTACAAAAGAAACTAATACCTTATAGAAATATTTGAAGTTCTGGTGGACATATGCATATGCCCTTTGCTCAATTTTTTGCTACTCTGGTGCGTGCTATCAATCTGGAACTTGAATTGGGCACCTTGGAAGCGTCAGATTCAAGAATAAATGCCTTAGCGAATTTGGAAAGTCCAAGGACCGGAGTTGAAGTTAAGACATCTGCATGTCACACAAATCTTTGATAGCTGTTTGTGGGTGGTTGGTAGTCTGCAAAACTCACCCACTAGTCCCCAAATACTTTGATATTATGCTGATCTTGGCTCAACTTTGCAAGTAAATTCTAATGCAAAAGGCATATTCACACAACAATGATTTCCATATAACAGTTAAAATAAATTTATTTCATTTCAATAAAATCTTAACAGTGAAAGTCCAATCTCTTGTAAACTGTAAAAGACCAACAAATTTCTGCAGTAGCCACAGAGTCCAACTGGTTTGTACAAGGGTAGCATTGCATTGCTCAAAGGACTCTTCACAGTGACTGCCAGTCTTTGAAATGAATTCACAAATCAATTATTTTTTTCCCTATAAAACATCTAATGCAGACTTCTAATTATTGGTATTCTACAATAGAATATGGGAAAGAGAAAATGTAGAATCAAAACTTTCAATAAATTAACAAGTTTCAAACATAAATTCCTCAAGAAAGAAAAAATCCTATACAAAATAAATAGCATAATCATAACTTAAAAGATAAGTATACGACAACTTATAAAATCCTAAGCTCTACTAATCTTTTTCCTTTGCGTCATCCTCATCCTCAACTTCATCCAGCACCTTCACAAAATCATAGCCTTCATCGTGATCAGCGGCAGAGAATATATAAGCAAAAGGAATGGGCCACGAGAAAAAATCAATAGACAGAACATCATAGTGCAGGCACACATACCTACCATGAAACTTGAACAATGGGAAACAGGATGAACAAGTCCCTGTACCTACACAATCAAATTCATTCTGACAAGATGCGAAGGGAATCTCACTATTTTTTTCTGCAAATCGCACGTGCATGCTAACCCATGGATCAAATCTAAGTAAGGGCAGCTTTCTCAAGCATCCCAAATCATATCATAATTATTGAACACACAAGACAGCGTCTGGACCGCGCGGCACTATCCACTTGGCGCCTCTAGACTGAGCATTGTTGAGATCCTTTTGTGACTCCTGTTTCTTGACTACCCCGGTATCATGATCATAGCATGTGCATTTCATATAGGTCTGTATACTCATACTTTTGTACTGGGCGTTCTTATCGCTCACGTCCTCGGTATTGTTTATTCTTGGACACCCCATTCCCACGGGGCAGGCCTCAGGTTGGACAGCTCGGGAAGAGCAGGAGGAGGACAGTGAGTATCTGGTTGGTTTAGTTTATCGGTATTGTTTTGATTCGATATGGTTGTATTGGATATTTTATTTGGAGTTATTCTAGACTTCGATTGGGTTGTATAACCATTATTTTTGTTGACTTTTCCGCTGTTATCTCTGATTATTGTTAATTAGGTTAATTGCATGCTTAGTTCTTGATTAGTAGGTGATTCTGGAACGGGTCACTACATTTATGGTATCAGAGCATGCATACGATTTTGGGATATAGATTCTGTTTTGGGAATTCCGTTGACCAATTTACTAGTTTTCCCTATTCTATGTTGTAGCAATGGCTGACCACTTTGGTGACGGGAGTAGTCAGGGGAGTGTAGGTCGATGGGGTGACCAGGACGATCATAGACGTCATTCTTTCTGTTTCTACTCCGATGGGTCATTCGGTGTTAGCGAAGCGTCTAGTGATGGGTTGTCCTTTAGATTTTGAGGGTAACGATGTTGTTATTTTTCGTTTTGTTCATCCTCTAAACTTGATTTCGAGGACGAAATCGTTTTAAGGGGGGGAGAATGTAGTAGCCCGAATTCCAAATTGGGTAATTAACGGAGTAATGGTGATTAAGAAGGTTTAATGTGTAATTTTGACCGAGTCATGATCGGACGGACCGAAGATGGTTCGGAAACACCGAAGAGGTCGGAAGGTCCGAAGTGAGTTCGGTGGATCCGATCATTAGGTGTCAAGAGTTGATCGACACGTGGGAGTTCGGACGTTCCGAAGTGTAGTTCGTTGAATCCGATCATGAGGTGTCAAGAGCAGCTGGACACGTGGGTGTTCGGACGGTCCGAAGTGTATGATCGGAGGATCCGATCATGAGCTGTCAAGAGCCAATGGACACGTAGCGTTCGGACGTTCCGAAGTGTTGTTCGGAGGATCCGAACATGGCCTATAAATAGTGCTCGAATTCCTCATTTTGGTATTGCCATTTCTTGAGATTGAGTCTTTAGTGAGAGAATTGGAAGGTTTCTAGGGTTAGTTGTTGGTCGAGCGATAGCCAAGAGCTGCCAGGAGTAGTAGCGTAGCGGCGCCTGAGTTTCAAGGCAATCGACATCAAAGGGCTGTCGACGGACGAAGGTAAACCCTAAACCTTTGGTAGTACTAGGGAGTACTGGTTTTGCTAGTCGAGCATGGTAGTATTGATTGAGTATGCTTTTGATGCGTAGGCTTGTGCTAGACCTGATTAGCGGTGTTGCGTAAGGCTAGGCTTGCTGTGATAGAGGTACGAAAGTACTATCTGAGATATCCTGGTTGAGTATACATTCTTATATGTGTTGCATGATTATGTGGTGCATTGATATATGTCATATGATGCATGCTATTATGTCACGTTTATTACTGCACGTTGCATTTCATGTTGAGCCGTATCTTCTTCGAGATAGCCTTTACTGTTGAGCTGTATCTCTTTCGAGATAAGCTATATCTTGGGGCCGCTCAGCCCTGTCTTGTGGACGCATGGACACCGAGAGTACACAGTGGCCGACGGGTCGGGAGGGCTTCGGTGGTCCGGGACATTTTAGGTCCACGTCTGTCTTGTAGTGGATGCAGTGACCCAGAGGTTGGACCGCGCGGCACTATCCACTTGGCGCCTCTAGACTGAGCATTGTTGAGATCCTTTTGTGACTCCTGTTTCTTGACTACCCCGGTATCATGATCATAGCATGTGCATTTCATATAGGTCTGTATACTCATACTTTTGTACTGGGCGTTCTTATCGCTCACGTCCTCGGTTTTGTTTATTCTTGGACACCCCATTCCCACGGGGCAGGCCTCAGGTTGGACAGCTCGGGAAGAGCAGGAGGAGGACAGTGAGTATCTGGTTGGTTTAGTTTATCGGTATTGTTTTGATTCGATATGGTTGTATTGGATATTTTATTTGGAGTTATTCTAGACTTCGATTGGGTTGTATAACCATTATTTTTGTTGACTTTTCCGCTGTTATCTCTGATTATTGTTAATTAGGTTAATTGCATGCTTAGTTCTTGATTAGTAGGTGATTCTGGAACGGGTCACTACAGTCTAGAGGCGCCAAGTGGATACTGCCGCGCGGTACTCCTCTGGGTCACTGCATCCACTACAAGAACAGACGTGGACCAAAAATGTCCCGGATCACCGAAGCCCTCCCGACCCGTCGGCCACTGTGTACTCTCGGTGTCCATGCGTCCACAAGACAAGACAGGGCTGAGCGGCCCCACAAGATATAGCTTATCTCGAAAGAGATACAGCTCAACAATAAAGGCTATCTCGAAGGAGATACGGCTCAACATGAAATGCAACATGCATCATAAAGCGTGACATAATAGCATGCATCATATGACATATATCAATGCACCACATAATCATGCAACACATATAAGAATGTATACTCGACCAGGATATCTCGGATAGTACTTTCGTACCTCTATCACAGCAATCCTAGCCTTACGCAACACCGCTAATCAGGTCTAGAACAAGCCTACGCATCAAAAGCATACCCAATGAACAATACTACCATGCTCGACTAGCAAAACCAGTACTCTCCAGTACTACCAAAGGTTTAGGGTTTACCTTCGTCCGTCGACAGCCCTTTGATGTCGATTGCCTCGTAACTCAGGCGTCGCTACGCTACCAATCCTGGCAGCTCTTGGCTATCGCTCGACCGTCAACTAACCCTAGAAACCTTCCAAACCTCTCAAATATGAGACACAACTCAAGAATTTGCAATGCAAAATGAGGAAATCCGAGCACTATTTATAGGCTATGTTCGGATCCACCGAACCCACTTCGGAACGTCCGAACTCCCACGTGTCCATCGGCTCTTGACACCTCATGATCGGATCCACCGAACTTACACTACGGATCATCCGAACTTGCATGTAAACCGACGTGTCGATCGACTCTTGACACCTCATGATCGGATCCACCGAACTTACTTCGGATCGTCCGAACTCTTCGGTGCTACCGAACCATCTTCGGTCCGTCCGATCATGACAACGGTCAAAATTACACATTAAACCTTCTTAATCACCATTAATCCGTTAATTACCCAATTTGGAATTCGGGCTACTACAACCTTACAGCGTTGCGTACACTATTTCATTCAACGGCGAGCGCGAAGTGATAAGATGTTGGAAAAAAATCAACTATGGACCGACTATGCATACTCTAAATTTGATATTTGGTCAAAAAAGTCAATTGAACATCGAGTAGCAAAATTTGACCAAAGGGATAAAACAGCATCCGTCGCGACAGGAGGAAGACCGGGTCGTCAACATCACGTACAAGCTGTGAACATTTCTACGCGTGAATGCACATGTGGTAAATTCACAATTTTTGGAATTCCTTGTTCACATGTTATATGTGCAGCGAAATGGTTTGGTTTGAATCCCGCACAACTTGTACAACCATGGTTTACATTGAGCGAATACGTGAACACATACGATGGAAGATTCTACCCTATTCATGATGAACAATATTGGGAAGAACCTACATTCCAATTACAACACAATGGTGTTCGTCGACAAAGGAGGCAGGCTGGTAGAGATCGCACGACACGCATAAGAAACGAGATGGATCAGCCATCAACGAGAGAGAGACAACGTGGGAGGTAAAATATATACAATTACGTATTCTACCTTATTTTTAAACCATAACATGTGAAGATATTAATGTAATTACAAATTTTTATTTATTAATAATTCTTGTTCGTTACAGGTAGGTGGAGTTGAGAAGATCGACTTATGGTGACAAATAATTATGTTTGTGACGTATATTTTACAAATTAATATTTAATTGTTATGACAATTCCGTGTTGTATTGTTATGAAAATTTTTTAATATGTAGTTTGTTGACTTATTTGATTTAATTTAGCAATTACACTTATGTTCTTTCATTACTATAAATTTATTCATAAAAGAATATTAAATCACAATCAATACATTCCACAAATATAAAAAGTCAATAATACAAAAATTGTATACGAATGTTGAAAAAATATGTTGCAGCAACCACTTGTAATTAAAATAAAAAAAAACTGAAAAACAAATTTGAAGATCCGTATTCGAAACAAAGAATTGCTCCTGTGGCTTGTTCGACTTCGATGCGAAATGAGGAGGAGGGCACCGCATTTAAATACTGGAAGTAGTCACGGGAATTAAAATGTCACGGATTTAGAATCCGGGAATGTCTGCCACGGATTCTAAGTTAGCGACGGTTTTTGGTAAACCGTCGCAAATAGCAACGGCGTTTGATTAAACCGTCGCCACTAGCGACGGTTTTTAAAAACCCGTCGCCGATCTATTTTTTTTTTTTTAAAAAAAATGAAAATCCGGAGACACGGATTGGACACGGCTTCTTAGAATCCGTGCCACACTCACTTTCTTTTTATTTTATTTTTTTCCAAAAAAAAAATTAATAAAAAATTCTGAATCCGGGACAGTAAGTCCCGGATTGTAATACTTTTACAAATCCTCCAAACTTGCCATATTTTTACAACGCTTTAATTAATTTATAATATTTTTTAAAAAAAACCAAGAACCACCACAAAAAAAAAAAAATCTAAAATAAAAAAATATGGCAAAACAAGTACAATGTAACGGCGAACAACCACACAAATGGCAACCGCACATTTCCCCGCCGCACATTTCCAGCGGCCGAGCACTCCGGTTACCATCAACTCCTCCACTGCCACCTTCTTCCACTCTCTCCCCAAGTACGCCACCAAAACCAAATCTTCACCTCCACTCAAATTCACATACTATACAGATTTCAGGCGTGTGTTTAAGCTTAGGAGCATAACCCAAGAAACCGAAAGCCAGCCCAAGCCAAGCTCAACCTCCGACACGCAGCAGCATTTGGTGGAGTTCTTGTACGAGGATCTTCCCCATCTGTTTGATGATCAAGGGATTGATCGGACGGCTTATGACGAGCGTGTGAATTTCAGAGACCCCATCACGAAGCACGGAAGTATCGGGGGGTACCTCTTCAATATCGCCATGTTGAAGAAGATCTTCAACCCAGATTTCCAGTTGCACTGGGTTAAACAGGTATTCTTTTTTAGCAGTTTAAATGGATTACAAGTGGGAAATATCAACCTGCAGCTCATCTACCACTAAGGTTCCAAGCTAGAGACAACGTTTCAGGTTTTTTTTCCCCGCAGGATGTCCAAATTTAGAAAATAAACACAGTACGGTAGTCTACTCGTGATATAGATTATGTTTGTTCAATTTACTTAGGTAGTCGACTCGCAGAACCCACTCGAATTATTTTCCAAATATGTGTGTTGAACTTGTACCAAAGCACATAGTTCTACCTCTAGTCCAATGCTTTTATTTCTAACATAAACATGCCTCTTGGTACATATGAATCATTCTAGAATTAACTTAATTTTCAGCCTATTTGATGTTTTAGAGTAACATGGTTAAAAGTAGCTGTGAAACACAAATGATTGAATATATTTCTAGTAATGTCTCTTATGATGTCCCAACATTTCCTTCATAATTTAAAGTCTTTCACTTGTCGTCGTGAAAAATTGGAACGCCAATGGAGGCTGCTAAGACCTGTGAATTTTGCCATTTGCATCAGACACAGAAGCCATTTTTCCTAAAATGACTTGTTGTATAATGGTGTAGACAGGAGCTTATGAGATAACTACAAGATGGACTATGGTGATGAAATTTGCACTATTGCCTTGGAGGCCTGAATTAGTCTTCACAGGCACTTCTGTTATGGGCATCAACCCACAAACTAATAAATTCTGCAGCCATCTGGTAAGATTTTACTATTCATACTCGACGACGGGAGCAATAGATATATAATTATAATTTTACAATAATCTTTAGCTAATTACATTTCTCTACAACTATTTCATCTCCAGGACTATTGGGATTCCATTGAGAACAATGAATATTTTTCTGTGGAAGGTTTACTTGAAGTGCTGAAGCAAGTAATAAACATTGCACATAATATTACATACTATAAAGAATACTTTGCAAGTGATTTTCTTTGATTCTTGGAGTGCCACCTTTGCAGCTGCGTTTTTACAAGACTCCGGACTTGGAAACACCTAAATATCAGATACTGAAACGAACTGCCAATTATGAGGTCCCGAGTTCGTATAAGTAGAATCAGCCGCAGTTATCTCGTTTAATTTTTTAAAAAAAATAATTCAACGAGCATTAATAATAAGATGTGTGATATGATATGCAGGTAAGAAAGTATGAGCCATTTATAGTGGTCGAAACAGACACGAACCAGCTATCTGGTTCAAGCGGCTTTAACTCAGTTGCTGGGTAAGGTTCTATCAATCACGTCCCAAACTCTTACCTACATGGATTGGATAATCTCGTGCTTGTAGTTTTTCATGACCGAATCTTTTGAATCCTGTGTATATTGCATCTTTCTAATTAATGTTTTATTATTTGAAATTCAACATATCTCCTAGGTACATATTTGGGAAAAATGCCACAACGGAGAAAATACCAATGACAACTCCGGTGTTTACTCAAGCATTTGACCCGGAGATCTCCAAGCTTTCTATTCAAATAGTTCTTCCGGCAGACAAAGATTTGAGCAGTTTACCAGCTCCAAATCAAGATAGTGTTAAGTTGAATAAAGTTGAAGGTGGTATAGCTGCAGTTTCAAGATTCAGTGGAAAACCAACAGATGATATTGCTCGAAAGAAGGAAAACGCACTTCGATCTGCACTCGTAAGAGACGGTCTGAATCCCAAAGTCGGTTGTATGCTAGCTCGATATAACGATCCCGGTCGAACTTGGAGTTTTATAATGGTAAGTCAATCTAAATCTTCTCTGCTTTATGCACAAAATCATATTTACCAATATTCACTGCACATTTTCCCATCCTTATCCATCAATTGTGAGAGAAAAAATAGTTTCTTGTAGTAATCGTATTTGCGCGGTTAAGTTGATCAAACATGGGGCATGTGTCTCACATAGCTGGTCTCGAGTTCGTTGAACGTGAGAGTTGTTGAAGCTCACAAAATGCAGTTGTCACATGCCTAAATCTCATTTTCTTGGTTTCTTTAAATATCGTTCGGCTTGAGACACGTGAGATGATAAATGATATATAATACAAGGATAAATTGAGAGACGTAGATAACATAGTCGTGCAGTACTGAGTCAAACGTCGAATGAAATAAACAATACTTACATTTGTCTTTGTTTCATGTGTGGTGTGATATGCAGAGGAATGAAATTCTTATATGGCTTGAAGAGTTTTCGTTGGACTGAGCATTTGGAACCCATTGCTTCATTTTGATCGATATTTGAATGTAAATGTATTGCAATTAATTGCTTCAAATAATCTTTTCAAATAGGAATTCAACATTTAAACAAAATTAGTAGACATATTGTTTCACTTCATTTATATATTTCTTTATTTTTATATTATATTCTTTTCATATATGAGTATTACTTGAATCAATCTTCTCATATCCAATTTATCACCAAATAACTTAAATCAATCTTCTCATATCCAAGACATTGCATAATTGCAAGGACATTTTTAAAAAATACTTATGTTTTGTTTAGATTAATAAATTTGAGAGGATGTATTTAATTGGTATCAAGTCATTTTGACTTGTTTGGATTAGCAAAAATTAAATTTTGTAATTGGATTGATAATAAGGTATATGAATTTCAAATATATTCAAATGTGTTTTTGTTATTTAGATAAATCAGATCATATACTTCAAATTCACCATTTACATATTTAAATCAAATCATGTACTTCAAATTCACCATTTATATATTTATAAAGTGTTTCATTTTAAATAGGTTGAATTTCAAAATCACCCAATAATATTGTCATTAAAAATTCATTTTACTTTGTGTAACGCGTGTTTAAAGAAGTAAGATATTAATTTAAGATTTGATCTATTGTTTCATTGTAATAAAACTATAACTGAAATATGTGGATTTCAAATCCATCTTCTCAAGTGCATTCTAAATGAATTTCAAATTCATCTCATATCAATTTATACAATTTTAATAATAATTGTCGTGAATTTCAAATATTATCAAGAAATCAAAATAATGTATTCCACAAATCAAATTTATCATTCTAAATCAAATTGAACAATCCTAACACAACCTTAATGTGTATCAATTAATTTAATATGTTTTAATTAATTTAATAAAATATTTATTAAAACCGACAATACATATACCTTAACCGATATGGTCATTGGTCAACAATTTTTTTTTTAATAATTGTCAACAACCTTATTTTGATAACGACCAAATAATGGATGATCGCATGCTCCATGAAATTTTCGGCAACTAAAGTTGTAATATAATAAATTTAAATTAATATTGATGATTAGTATATTCTATAAATTAATATTGTTGGGACAGAAAAAATTTAATAATTTAAAATGGTATTAATTTTTTAAATTGGGACAGAAAAATTTTACTAATTTAAAATGGTATTAATTTATTATTTTAAATAGAATTTTTTATTTCGATTCAAAAAATAACAATTTAAATATATAAAAATCATTGTGTTTTTTTTTAATGTACATATCATATTCCTTGATTTAATATAAAAAGAAAAATCCTTTATACGTAAATAATAAAATAAAATTAATTTTATAACGTGAGAATAATTTACATAAATTTATAAGAATTTTTTTGAAACTTAAGGGGGTGTGTTCAATCTAAACTTTTAATGACTTTTAATGACTTTTTTTTAAAAGGTGGACTTTTGTGGAGTTGATGGATTTTGATTGACTTTTATAGAATCTCATGGAATTGTAAAACATATTTCATAGACTTTTATAGACTTTTTTTCAAGATTTTGGTAGACTTTTGTAAACTTTTATAATTGTGATTTATTTTTTATTAATTTTTTTTTAAATAATTATTGGACATGTATAACCTATTAAATTTTAAATTTTTTTTATTTCATGAAAATGTAAATAAATTTTACTTATTTAAAGGTTAAATAAATTTAATTTATGAAAAACGAAAAATGAACTATCCAATTTATTGAAATCAAAATTTCCATTCTTTATGTCAATTCAACATATTAATGAACAATATTTTTATAAGTTCATAATAAAATTTTATTAAAATGAACAATTTATGAAATACAATAATCATAATGATTCAAGAAAAAAACAACAATTCATCTATTTTTACACATAAATATTGGCAATATAATAAATTCAAGATTGACCAATCATACCTTTGAATAGAAGAAATTTTTTTGAGAGAGAGAAGAACCCTAGAGATGACTTGAGATAGAAGAGAGATAGCGTATTTTTCAAAAAAGAAAGTCCATCAAAATCTTTGGTATATGTGGAAGAATATTTTAGATTTTCTGCAACTGTACATAAGGCTTCAAGGTTTGTACATGAATAATAAAATAAGAATCCTTGAAAATCTATGGATTTTTGGATACCTCTTGACTTTTGTAGAGTTTTAAAAAGTCAAGTTTGAATACCACATAAAACTCTGCCAAAATCCATGTTGAATACCACTAAACATATATAGAGTCATTAAAAGTTTAGATTGAATACCTCTAGATTTTAAAATTCCATAAAAATCATTAAAAGTTTAGATTGAATACACTCCCCTTATTATCTTATTAATATATCAAAATTATTAATTTAGAATGATGAAACCCAAAAAAAAAAAGAGTAGGTCTCATGTGAGACCGTCTCACCGATCTTAATCCGTGAGACGGATCAACCCGACCCATATTCAAAATAAAAAGTAATACTTTTAGCATAAAAAGTCATACTTTTTCATGGATGACCCAAATAAAGATCCGTCTCACAGAATACGACCCGTGAGACCGTCTCATACAAGTTTTTGCCAAAAAAAAATTATTTTAATGAACATTATTAAATAGAGTGAGTCTCATGTGAGACATTTTCACGGGTCATAATCCGTGAGACGGGTCAACCCTATCCATATTCACAACAAAAAGTAATACTCTTAGCATAAAAAGTAATACTTTTTCATGGGTGACCCAAATAAGAGATCCGTCTCACAAATACGATCCGTGAGACCGTCTCACACAAATTTTTGCCTATTAAATATTAATTTATTGATGTCCACGACCCCACCAAAACTATCCGAGCCGTAGTCCCCAAGAAAAATGACCAAGACTCGCATAAATTTACACAATCAGATATATAATCCACCCGTAGTCCCCGTCATCGTTCGAAATCACAATACTTCACAGTTGAAAAGAAGCAAATATGGGCCTCGGGAAACTGAGAATTGGTGGGGCGTGGAGTGGGGTGCTGGAAGTGGAACTAGATGGCTGGACAGTGGCCATGTTGAGAGAAGAAGTGGCAAACCGATCAAACTGCGGTGGGCCTCACTCCATAAACCTCATATGCGGGGGGAAAATGCTCAGAGATGGTGATGGCTCGGAGAAATTGATCCAATTGGGTGTCAAAAACAACGCCAAGATTTTTGCTTCCAAGGTTTCTTCTGATCAAGTCGGGAAGTCTCAAAAAGATGAGTTCTTGGCCGAGGAAGAGCGCGCCAACAAACTTTCCAGGCTCAAGTTAGTGTGTACTTGTAATTGTTGTGCCTTTTTTCTATGTGTGTGGATCTTGGGTTATTTGGAGTATTGGAATTTTGATTATTTGTTTTTCTGATTGCATAATCATAGCAGATTGTCTCTTGAAGAATCTTTCCTATATTTTTTTTCTTGAATTTTTGGACTTAGTTGCTGTGCTTGTGTCCGTTTGGTCGTACTTCTTGGGCTTCTTCGAATTTTCTAATTGTGTATTGTAATGATCAAAGTGGTTTGTAAACAATCAAGTTGCCGTATAACTCGCACAATTCACTGAATTGCGGATGGATTGTGGCCGTGTAAAGGATAAATGCATAACTTGTGGTTATTGTTGGTTTTTGTAAATGTTGAACTTGGTATGATTGATGGTTTCTTGATATATGATGTGATTCTGGGAGAAATTTGTATACCAAATGCTACTCCAGTGTCTCTGAGTCTGAGCTTGAATCGTTTATTTTTGGGCATTTCTCCATCTGATATTGGTGTATCAGTCTATGTCTTTGAATAAGTGAATAGGAGTTTTGCCTATTTCCCCCCTCTTTTTCAGTATCATGCTGTGACTTAATACTGAATTGCCTGTTGACTCCAGAGTTAGCTCATAGTGGTGAACACTTGTTATTTTCTGCGATTTTGGTCACGAGCTCGTGATAAATTGCATATATAAGTGTCAATTATCTTATCTCAAAATTTTACCATAAAATTCACTATGGTTTCAGATTTTCTGGATGTATTGGGCGGCCAAATCTGCTTTTGATTCTTGCCCTTGTCTGGGGTTTTGTTAGTTTTCTATGAGCCAAATTTTAGTGTGATAGATGTATGTTAAACAGGGCCTTTGATACTTTTGGGATAGAATATAAATTTGCATTGATTGGGTCTTAAGAAATTTCAGGTGCATAATTATTGAGCGAAAAATCTAATTTATCTGTATAGACATTGCAGTCTTCTTTTTTTCTGGTCATGGTTATAGTTTTAAGATGTAGTGTTTTTCTTACCAGTTTTTTCAACAATTATCATATTAAGTTCAACCACAATTTGATATCCAGAACGATCAGTCTTGTGATTCATGGCATTATTCTGCATTCATTTTTCTCGCTTTCTTTGTGACATCACAGGGCTGCTGCTACGTCTTTGGCCAGTAGACATGTAGATGGTTCATTACCTGATGGAGACTTCAATCTAGAGCTGGAAAATCAGAGTGGGGAAAAAGTGCAGTTGGGATCTGAAACTGACCAACGGTACGAGTGTACTCCAAGCTAGTGTATTAGTGTTTGTATCTGATATGGTTTTTGAATGTATGTGGATGATGAGATCAAACTGTTGCTAAATGAGTTAAATCTCTGTTGCTTCTTTAATCTTAAAACTTGAAATTTCTTTGTGGCAGGGCAATAGTGATGGGACTCATGCTTCACACTAATGGAAAAGCACTGATACGAAAGCAACAATATAGAGATGCATTGGAAGTCCTCACCATTGGTGAGGTGAGTGTCTAAAAACCTAATGTGAAAGATAATAAATTCATTGTGAATGCATTGAAATTGAAAATTTTGTTTTTGGCGAAGGAATTTGATTTGGGGAAAGAATATGGAGCTTGAGTTTTTAAACGAGATCAATCTTGTTGAATGTATTTGAAATCTAATATTAAATATGTAAGAGGTGATTTGAAATCTATCTAGCATTCAAACAACTAAAATAGATTGAAATCTTTGATTTCAAATTACTCGGTCCAAATGCGTCCTTTGGGAATTGCATGATACAACTGTAACATGAACCATAATCATATGTGAAAAGGATGATATGTAAAGTATATTCTCCATTTGCAAGAATGGTTTAAAATTTCTGGATTTAGAAATATTAAGGATTGTATGGTCATACACCTGGGGTGTTTGTTTATTATTTGACCCCGGTCAAATATTTTTTTCAGTTTTGGCCTCCATTGACTTTTATCTTTCCTGCTCTATTATGTTGTTTCATTTTGAAATAATATGAACACGGTGAAGAGACAAGAGGGCATAACACAGGATCAAAGTGGTCAGTTATGTTGCCAATGTCCACTGAAAAAATTTCAAAATGCTAAAATTCTTATCACTGTTATTATTCAACAAAAGATCACGCTTTCGTGTAGTTTGAGATAACATCTTACAGATAAACATTGCATGAGAAATCACTCCATGTAAATTACAAAAAAATATAATAATATCAAATCCAATTGGAGTATATCATCTTTGATTTACAACATATATAAAATGACTAGGTTGGTTGATGTAGCTTAATTTTCCTTGTTATGGATTTTCTTAAATTTAGATTAAGATATTTATACTCTTTCGGCAACCAGGCTTCTGTAACTTTCAACTCATGCTATCCGGAATGATGCTTTTATGTTTCAACAATTAGCTTTTGTTTTTATGCATGCCTTTTCTTGATGTTGTTGGCTTGTCTATTTATTTCTGTATTGCCTGGCAAAGTTGTCGATTTCATTAGAATTTTCACAATCCCTGTAGGGTTATTTGTCTATAAATTTTTTCATATATCTCCTGATAATGCGACAACCTTTTCGTTCTTGTAGGAGGCTTTTTCTCTGTGCGACCCAAAGCTTGTCGAGGTGAGACATCGTCGTTTTAGTAATTGTAACAAAGAAACTTCTCATTCTTTTTCTCAAACTAAATTTCAGAGAATCAAATCCTTCCAGTCCTTGTCATTCTCAAAAATCATCAGTTATGATGCTTGTCTAGTGGATCTATTGTTTGCAATCATATCGAAAGAAGTCTCAGTTTATCCCATTTTTTTCATTTTTCAATCTCCAACACAATGTGGATCAACTGAAAATTTGAAACAATAGTTGGGTCATTTTGTCTTTAGCTATTGTAGCACCTTAGTTTGTGGAAAGAATTGAAACGAAATTATCAGCCAAATTATTTTTGGAGCACATTTAGACAACAACTTTATGCTTGTGGTTTGTTTTTGGACCTCCAGATGGTTGACAACGTATCAATTCTTCAAATAGACATGGTGTGGTGCTATTTTATGCTCCGAGATATCAGTTGGCTTTCCGTAGCAGGTATCCGCCTCGCAAAAGCCAGAGAAGGCATTGAGCGTTCTCATGGAAAGGAATCTGCTCGCCTGAGGATTCTCCAAGGAGGTCGTTTTCCCGAGCTAGCCTTGTGAGTCATGGATCACCTTTAGCATTGCAAGTAGTTGTTGCAATAAACAAGGTTTATGTTGTTATCATTCATCTGTAGACACTTGAGAATGGAGTTGCTAGAAGGAGTGGTCGCATATCACGGTGGACAGTTGCAAAAATCAAAAGATTTCCTGACATCTGCGCAGGCTAAATTTTTCCAGGTTAATTGACCATAGTCTGTTGCTTCTTGTACACCGCCTGTGATTTTATAAATAATTTTTACTCGTGTCAATCCATCTTTATTTATTCAGAGAAATTTGATTTACTATTGATTGTATTTTTACCTGAGGTTCCCCTAAGAATGAGATAAGGAAAGGTTCCCTTCTGACTTTTTCTAATGAGTTCCAATTTAGTCATATAGTTGCACATTATTTTCTTAACAAACTAAATGCAATTTTATTTAAATTCATTTATGGAAAGCATTTTCTTGTTCGAATTTCTGTTGACGTGTAAATTTAAAATTTTGTAGTCAAGGGGTATACGGTGGATTGATATTCCATGTTCCATTCTTCATTATGAGTTCTTATGTGCTTCATTCCAGAACCAATTGTTGTTTCGGTACATTAACACGTGTGTTGTTTCAGCTTCAAGTTCCTGATGAAACCCTGTCTTTTCTAATGAGCATGGGTTATAAAGATCGTGAAGCAAAGAGGGCCCTACGCATGAACAACTTGGATGTTGGAAGTGCTGTTGATTTTCTTGTTGAGGAAAAGGCAAAAAGGGCTAAAAAACGTGAGGAGAATCTTAGAAGACAGGAAGAAATCCTGTGAGTTTTAACATGTTTAATATAATCATCACGCTTTATCTTATGTCCTACACAGTGCAATGTTTATTTGACTAGAATTCAATGCCAGGGAGCAAAAACAATATGGAGTGACTCCTCTTAAGAAAGCAGTGGATCTCCAGAAAGTATATGAATTGGTCTCCATAGGGTAAGATTTGTCGGCAAAGTGAGAAGTAAGAATAGTTGTAGATTTAGAGGTTCATTTGCATATTCGGTTGACTGACAAACCATTACAAATGTGGCCTTTAACCGGTGATTTTCGCTTTCTTGTGAATCTACATTTTCCTTGCGCTTTTCATGGAATTATCAAGTTTTTGCCATAAGCATTGATGTATTTCTGAAATTTTCTGATGTACAGGTTTGAGAAAGATCTTGCTGCAGAGGCCCTTCGCAGAAATGAAAATGATACCCAGAAGGCTTTGGATGACTTGACAAACCCTGAAACAAATTCTGCTTTACAAGTCAGTTCGCTTGTTTAATGTTTCAGTTTTGTTCTCCTGAATTCCAACCATTGTTTTTGTTTGGATGTGCAGAATGAAATTATATCAAGGAAAAGGAAAAGGTCGCGTCAAGCAGAAGCTGCTGCTAGAGGAAGTCTTTTATCCATGGGTTTCACGAGTGCATCAGGTATCTAAAATTCGTTACAGATCCCAATATGAGAACTAATACAGGAGAATATACATAGTTTTCAAATCATATGTTGCATCAAAGGATTCTTTGTTTATGTTCTTGGCCTTTTTTGAATGATGTATAATTATCCAGAGGTACACAATATGAGATCCTGCATAGTTGTTGTCTTTGGTTCATGGGATCACAAAAGAAAATCAGTGTTGTGTTATCGAAACAACTTGAGTCATACTCAGAGAAGAGATTATATAGAACAGAATTTTAGTCGTGTAGAAATACATGCTGAGAAAGAGTAAAAATTCATTTTAATGAAAAAGCCTGAATCAAAATTAACATTATTCAGAGTTGAGAAAAAGCACAGGGCTTCCGTAAAGACATTCTTGTGGTTAAATTCAAAGCTAAGGCAATTGTGAAGCGCCTCCATGCAGATAAATTTATTTTATGCTGAGGGAAGAGATGAGTACTAGCATATGCCCCAGTGTAGACAAATGAGTTTAAATAATGGAACTAATGTGAACGACAACTGAGGAAGACGGCAATATCAAGGTCCGAAGTTTATTTATTTGGCTTTTATAAATGATCCTCGATAGAATGGAGGGAATGCAGAAGAATCATTCATTCGACCCCAACAACTATGATAAATTTTGGTATATTGTTTTTCAAGTTTAAGTTGCGAAATATATAAACTGTTGGTCCCCTATCTTATTCTAGTTCATTCTTAAGGGTTGCAAAGTTGACCCTAGGATGCAGAAGCGTTGAACACTTATTTTTCAACCTTTTTCTACTCGAGTTACCTTCCCATTAGCGTAGGTATGGGCTAAACAAGGATTAGTAACAGGGGGAAGGCAGATTCAGTGCCGTGCAATCTAGCTTCTTTATCATGCCATATATTATGTGTTGCATGGAATATATTTTTATTAATGTTTCATTTTTACTCTTATTAGTGGACGAAGCTCTTCACAAGTTTAGCAATGAAGAGCAGGCATTAAACTATCTACTCGGACAACTGAACGGAAGTACCACAGATGCATCAGGCATAAATCTTTCTGTTCCACCAAAGAATGCTCATGAGACGGAAAACTTAGGATCCAATGATATAGGCAGCAGCTCTGGAGGTACATCAAACGACGACGATTTTAAGGTTCGGGATATGGAGATGGAAGGTGAACTAACAGAAGAACTGCACAACACAGATGCATATTCCGACTATGATATTGATGTTACAATAGAAGGTGAGGCGATAAACGAGTACTTGGCATTGTTAAATTCTGCTGAAAATGTGGTAAAAGTTTTTACATAGACCTGAGAATTTTTATAACTTGTTCTACTTTGACACAACTATGTATAGCCTGCACTCATGAGTCATGGATGGTTCTGAAATTGGTTTTAATAATAGCAAAAAGATGGGGTCTCATTTGCTATGTCTTGTCTACTACAGGATTTTCTCGCACAAATTTCCCATCTGTATAGATTGTTAAATAAATAAATAAATAAAAACTTTTTTATATTAACTTTATTTCCTATTTTTATTTTATTTTAATATATACTTTGTTTGCTGTTTTAGAAAACGACTGATTTGTTAACAAATCCTATGTTATTCTATTTTATTTCCGGACATAAAAATGAAAAAAATTGAACCAATCCTGATATATACCAATTTTAATTGGGGTTAACCAGATCATAACTGAGCTAAATCAGTATATATTATTAGTGAATTCGATGAGAAAAAAAATCAAAATATTGTTTAATTAATTCATTTATTGAAAAAATTACAACGGGCTAGTGTGATAATAGGCAACATACAATCATTGACTGGCTAAATATAAAATTTAGGGTACTTGGAAAAAAATACACAAAAATATATGTAGAATTGCTTTTAAAAACAAAAATATTAATTTATAAAATTGAAAAGATAAAAAAAGCACATAAGAATAGTTGGCATACTTTCTTAAAAAAGAAAGAAAGAGTAGTTGGCTTGCAAGCAAGATATCACAAAAAGGAGGTCCAACCACAATTTATGACGTGAAAGTAAAGGCAAAAAAAACACAGGCTTGCACCGACAATATATATATATATATATATATATATATATATATATATATATATATATATATATATATATATATATATATATATATATATATATATATATATATATATATATTTATTTATTTGCACATAACTTCATACAAATTTAAATTTCAAAATATCAAGATATCTATATTTCATAAAATATTACCCATTTGTTTATAAAATCCTTTATTTATATATATATATATATATATATATATATATATATATATATATATATATATATATATATATATATATATATAAATAAAGGATTTTATAAACAAATGGGTAATATTTTATGAAATATAGATATCTTGATATTTTGAAATTTAAATTTGTATGAAGTTATGTGCAAATAAATCCATCATCATCAAGGCTCATCGGGAACGAATTGTTTTAAATTATTTTATTTTAATATATATAAAAAATATTATTTTGGGTGTTGACAATTATTAATTTTTATTTAGACCTTATTAATTTTTCTCCATTTTCTTTCACGGCATGAAATCTATCTCTTCCAGAATGAAAATCTCCACTAATTTGTATAACATTTTCTACTCACAAATATATATGGCGTAGAAGTCCAATTATATATAATTTACTTACGAAACAATGAAGATAAGGGTTCATCATAATTCGTATATATCTGTATAATAAAAAAAAAATCCACATAAATTAGAATGCACAAAAATTTTGTGAGACGTCTCACGGGTCAATTTTGTGATAAGAATATATAATCACCATATCTGATTCATAAAAAACATATCACATTTTATGTTAAAAGTAATAAAATATGGATCATATTGAGACGTCTCACGAAAAAGATTCATAAGATTATATGATAAAAGACATAGGAAGATTTTTTTATTCCATGTGGACTTTGATGGTTGAGTTCTGTTATTAATATCCTTTACTTACTTGTCTTTTAGTTAGTCTGTTAGCAAAGTCAATGTTGGGGTTATAAATACTTGTACAGAAACTTTTCAACTCATTCATTAATGAAATAATATTTTCTCTGCCTCTCACATATTGTTGGGAGCCTTTCATCTCGAGTACTTGTATGCACTGTAACATGGTATCAGAGCTTATTTCTTCCGCAAATTGATTCATCTTCAGTTCGGTGATCGAGTTCTTCTTCAATTTTTTCGGTGAATTTCGATCTCTGTTGCTGCAATAATGGCAAATCCTTCAAATTTCAGCTTCAACGATCCTCTATACTTGCATCCTTCCGATGCGCCAGGGATCTCTCTTGTGCTTGATCCATTAATTGGCACTGAGAATTATGGAGTTTGGCATCGTGCGATGCGACTAGCTTTACATGCGAAGAACAAAATCGGATTTGTTACTGGTGACTGTAAGCGACCTGCTGCGGATTCGCCGACTCTATATCAATGGGAAAGATGTAATGCGGTAGTTCTCTCTTGGATTCTATCTTCCGTTTCCAAACAAATTCATTATGGGATGGTTTACTCGACAGATGCTTCAAGCGTTTGGTCAGATCTCAAAGAGCGGTTTGATAAAATTTGTGGTTCAAGGATCTATGCTCTTCACCGAGAAATTGTTCAATTTTCTCAAGGCTCTTCCACAATCCCTGTCTATTTCTGTAAACTCAGGCAACTATGGGATGAATACGCCTCTTTAGTGGTCTTGCCATCCTGTGCGTGTCCAACATCAATGGAATATGTTAAGCATGATCAACATCAACGCTTAATTCAATTTCTTATGGGTTTGAATGAGAGTTATGGTGCCATCCCCTGCCTTCGGTAAATCAAGCCTATTCACTTGTTTGTCAAGAGGAAACTCATCGCAATGCTATTTCTTCACATTCAATTGCTGATGCTCCGACCACAGCGTTTTATTCAAATTCTAAACGTTTTGATAATGTCAAATGTGATAATTGCAATATACCAGGCCATACTATCAGCCATTGTTTTCGCTTAATTGGTTATCCACCTGGCCACAAACTGCATAAGAAGTTTCCTCCAGTCAAGAGCTTTAAATCAACTCATCACACGCCTAAGGCTCCTGTTAGTAACTCATCATTTTCACAGGCACCTTCTACTGAATCTGGATCAGTGAAGTCTCCTGGTGTCATGTTTTCACCTTCTCAGTATGACCAGATCTTACGTCTGCTTGAGGATTCACCTGTATCAAATGATGTTACAGCAAATTTGGCAGGTAATATCACTAGCTTGATGTCTATTTCTGAAGCCAATGATTGGATTCTCGACACTGGTGCGAATGCTCATATTACAGGAACTTCTAATGGTTTGCAAAATTCACAAACATGTCCTCTACCTACTGGATCTGTTCGTTTACCAAATGGTATATCTGCGCCCATTTTATCTCGTGGCTCAATGCACTTATCCACCTCTTGCACTTTGTCAAATGTTCTTCATGTTCCTGATTTTAATTTTAATCTTTTATCCATATCCCAATTTACCAAAGACAATAACTGTTGCGTCACTTTCTATCCTACATTTTGCGTGTTTCAGGAACTCTTGACTGGGAAGATCACGGGGATTGGTAAACTCAAGCATGGATTATACTACCTCGTTAGAATACCTTCGAGTCTCCAACTCAATTCTCACACATTTATCAATTTATTTTCAACAAAATATGCATGAAAATGTAAATAAATGAAATTTACAAAATGTTAGAGCTGGATCTAAGAGTTTTAATGAAATGATTTATTTATATTTCGAACTCATTTTATTAAAAATCCACATTATTATTATTTTTTTTTAGAAAATATTATCCGACACAGTCTCCTAACATTCCTCTAGAGAATCGGCCATCCTTTTGTAAAGTTGAACAACGTGGGATCACACGAATCGTTTGTATGGCACAAGCCATGTTCGTAGCACCTTTCTAATATAATCACCATTACAACCTGTCTATTTGTTCTTTTGCTAACTAATTCTGCTTCTTGTAGATTTGTTTTTTATTTTTATTTTATGAAAAAGATTTAATATATGCTTTTTTAATATAATTTTAATATAGGTCTGAGCAAACCTTGCTTGTTTTGAAAAATTAAATACAGCAAATGCGTCTTGACATGTTGATTAAGAGCATGTTCAATGAAGAGATGAAATTGATGATGTGAGTGTTATAATACCATCTCATGTTTCTACAGTTGTGAGATTACGTTGAATTATGATTTTTTTTTATTCAATTTAAGAATTTGATATTTAAAAATAATAACTAAAACATAACTAAAAAATATAATTATACATAGTAAAATTTTAAAACATAATTAAAAATTACACATAATAATAATAAACTAAAATATACAATTAAAAAGTGGATGAATTCCACTATTTTTGATCAAGTTCTTTTTAAGTTTGTGGTGCAATTGGTTCTGAATGTCGACAATTCGCTCCAAAAAAACGTTGAACCATATGGTATGATATCTTGAAAATAAACATATGAGACATATATTCATCATCTCAAGCGGGGAAATCAAGATCTTCTAACAATTAATCACTTTTGTCATCCACAATCATTCATTATATAAACCAAATCAGTTGGACTTCACATGCTAGATGAATATCTCACGGTATGTGTTATCGATGTACCAATTCTCAGGTATTCGTCAACAACATCGCGTGCAACATCTACGAAATCAGTCGGATCATAGTCTAAACCTTTTGAAATGATAACAATCCGAGCTTACATGTCGCGTCCATACATCGGACAAAGTAAGTCACATTAGTTCATAAAGTTTTCACAATTTGCAAAAACAAAGGTCTCTTTGTTCGGAATCGCTTTCGAAAATCTTTTTCGTTGTAGACGAGATTATCGATGAAGTAATCTTAATATAATCTTTCAGCCCAAACAACACGTTCTCAAATTTTTTGTTCCCGTTTGTAGCCATGTATGTGGATTGACTCCCACAATTCAAGCACTACAACAACGTGCTAATAATATCTGGGTTGGTGGTCGTCTTGACGAGATGAGCAATTGGTTGATCACGGTGTAGGACAGACTGGTTTTTTAATTTTTTTTTTTTTTGAGAGATAAGTTGAATTTTCGAAGTATTGAGAGTTTGAGTCATTTTTGTTTGTCTGTCCTTTAACCAGAGCATTTCATTTTGCAACCATCTGGAGTTCCTTGAAATATGCTTCTCTTTAATTACTAGAAAAATATTATTTTGTCGTTTTATTTTTCTATTTCTAACAGTGAATCAGACTTGTTCGTTAAGAAAACAAATTATATGTCTGGTCGATGGAGTCACGCCCTCTCATTTTCAATGTAATTATTTCATATATCTTTTAATATTTACAACAATAAAAATTATTATTATATTTCCTGTGGGAAAAAAACAGGTGGCAAGCAAGTGATGAGAGACAGCTGAAATTGTTGGTGAGGCATTTGGCCAAGGACGGAGAGTCAAAACCAAACCAAACCTGACAGTTGCCAACGAAACTTACCCGTAATCTTGGAATACACGGAAACCCCGTCGGTCCTATTTGTCGTCTCTCGTTACAAAAATATTTTTCGTGAAAATTTCCCGAAAATTTAAAATCAAGAATCCCACTTTCGATTTTGTAGTAATTTATGAAAAACAAATGCCGCAGACCTCCTTTTTCGTTCCTTTCCAGCGTATTGACATGGTATAATGTAATAATTTATATCATTCCTTTTTCCTTTTGTGGTTTTTACGCCAGCTACAGAGCTCTTGTTCTTGGTGAATATCATTGGTTTCCTTTCGTTCATCTGCAATCCTTTGATTTTTTTTCCCTTGGAAAATTCCAGAATATTTTGAACGAGAATCGACCCCTTCAGAAGTTGCGTCATCCAATCAAATCATTTCAATCTTTTTGTCTCCTTTAAAAAGAAGGGGGGCTACAATCTTCAATCTTTGCTTGCAGCTGAATTAAGGTTTATTCTATATCTGTACCGTTTCTAGATTGGCATTTGAGGGGGAAAAATACTTTTTGGTGGGATCGTTCATTTCTTGGTATCTGTGTTAGTAGTTTGTGGGATTGTGGGGCAATTTTCTGAGCTTTCCAGGTGAAGATTTGGATTTGTTTCTCGTTTTTTTTTGGGATATAAATTGGTGTGTAGGTGTTATTGCATTTGGTTTTTGGTCTAAAGTATAAAGCTTGGATTTGATTGGTAAATTAGTCTTCAGATTTTTTCAGATTGATTTCGTTTTAATATCCTTCTTTAATAGGAAACTTCAAGCAAATTATTATTCTTAGAAAATCGATTGGGACTAAGGCCGTATAACTTTAGGGGTAAGATAGGTGTTAGATATTGAATTAGTTTTTGTTTGTTTGAAATCTTGAATTTTAATATGGGGAAACATGGTGGAACAAACAAGAAAACTTTGGGAGATAAATCAGGGGAATCCAACTCGGGGCAAAGTAAAGCTAGTGAAAATAGTCCAAGAGCTTATGATAAGGACACTGCCATATTTATTTCTATGTCGCAAGAATTAAAGAACGATGGCAATAGATTGTTTCAGAGGAGGGACTATGAAGGCGCAATGTTAAAGTATGAGAAAGCCATAAAATTGCTTCCAAGAAACCATATTGATGTATCCTATCTACGGAGTAATATGGCTGCTTGCTATATGCAGTTAGGCATTAGTGAGTATCCAAGGGCGATCCACGAATGCAATTTAGCCCTTGAGGTCACACCAAAATACAGTAAGGCTCTCTTGAAGAGAGCTCGGTGTTATGAAGCATTGAATAAGCTAGATTTGGCACTAAGAGATGTTGGGACGGTACTGAAGATGGAACAAAATAATATCATGGCAAGTGAAATTGCAGAAAGGGTGAAAAGCACACTAGAGAGACAAGGCTCAAGAGCAAATGAAATTCCGATAGACCTGATTCCGTTACCTGAATATCTTGAGCCTCCTCCTCCGCCTCCAATTAAGGTATCCAAAGAGAAGACTAAGAAAAAGAAAAGCAACAATGTAGTGGAAAAGATAGTTGATGACAAGATGAAAGAAAATAAGGATGGGAAAGAAAGTGACGAGAAGGAAATGAAAGGAGAAATTGAAGAAAGAAACACTGATAATGTTATTATGACAAGGAAGTCTGATGAACGTATTGATGAAAAGAAGGCTGAGGACAAATTAGTCGTGGAGGAAGAGAAAGTTAGTAATGGTGTGGGTGAAGAGCCTAAAAGAACTGTGAAATTGGTATTTGGAGAAGACATAAGATGGGCTCAGATTCCGGTCAACTGCAACATGTCGAAGCTTAGAGTAATTATTTCTGATCGGTTTCCCAGCTCTAAAGCTGTTCACGTCAAGTATAAAGATGAAGAAGGTGACCTGGTCACAATTGCCACCGCAGAAGAACTGAGGTGGGCTGAAGTGGCTTCAGGACATGGTTCTGTTAAACTATATATTTTTGAAGTTAATCCAGATCAAGATCCCTCGTGTCAAAAGGTTAAAAGGGTTGAAACAGAAGCCCAGCTTGACATGAAACGTGTTACTGAAAATGGACATGTGGGAAGAAGAAAGGAGTTACGGAGTGAGTCATCTTGTATTAGTGATTGGATCATTGAGTTTGCTCAATTCTTCAAGAACTATGCTGGGTTTGACATTGATTCTTACCTAGATCTCCATGAGGTTGGAATGAAACTCTATTCTGAAGCTATGGAGGAGGCAATCACTAGTGAAGAGGCTCAGGACCTTTTCAGCACTGCGGCAGATACATTCCAAGAGCTGGCAGCTTTGGCTTTGTTTAATTGGGGTAATGTTCACATGTCCAGGGCAAGAAAGAAGGTTTATTTTACCGAGGATTCTTCTAGAGAATCTGTTCTTATGCAGATCAAGTGCGCGTATGATTGGGCACAGAAGGAGTACGTAGAAGCCGGGAAGAAATATGAAGAGGCGCTGAAAATTAAACCAAATTTCTATGAGGCTATTCTAGCTTGTGGGCAGCAACAGTTTGAGCAGGCCAAACTTTCTTGGTATTATGCAGTCGGTACTAATATTGATCTAGAATCATGGCCTTCAACAGAAGTTCTTCAGCTTTACAACAATGCCGAGGAAAACATGGAAAAGGGTATGCTCATGTGGGAAGATGTGGAAGAACGCCGTCTCAATGAACTGTCCAAGCCAAAGAAAGTTGAAACCCTGTTGCAGAAAATGAAACTGGATAACTTGTTCAAACATATTTCTGCAAATGAGGCCTCAGAGCAGGCTTCAAATGTTAGATCGCAGATATTTGTGATTTGGGGTACCATGCTTTACGAAAGATCCATTATGGAATTCAAATTAGGACTTCCTGTGTGGCAAGAATGTTTGGAGGTTGCTGTTGAAAAATTTGAACTTGCCGGAGCTTCTCCGACTGATATTGCTGTTATGATAAAGAATCACTGCTCCATAGACACTACATCGAAAGGTGATGCATAGACTTAGCATCTCAGGATGTTGGATATTTTGATTTAAATAATTACTTGAAAGTTTTCTAACATCTATATGTGGTTTCAGGCTTGGGATTCAATATTGACGAGATTGTTCAGGCATGGAATGAGATGTATGAAGCTAAAACGTGGCAGAGCAGCATTCCTTGTTTCCGATTAGAGCCACTACTTCGAAGAAGAGCTTCAAAACTTTATTATGCCCTTGAACATGCGTAGCTGCTCAAATTGATGTATCATAGAGGAAATCGAAACTAGGGAGAATCCCTTGGCATGAATTTGTGCTTATTGCATTCTGGTAAGTAAGATAAAGATATTAGCCATTATGTTACAATAATATGATTTTTCTGTTGGATCCGAGCTATAAGAAAAGTGGAAATGACCTGAATTCTCCATTAGTTAAAGATTTACATGAGATATGACTAGTTAGTTCAAACTTCGGATAAACCGAAAAAACCGAAATCCAAACCGAAAAAACCGAACACTAAACCGAACCGAAAACCGAATTTTATAATTCGGATATAAATGTTAAAAGCGAAATTAATTTGGTTCGGTTACGGATTATAAATTCCAAAAACCGAACCGACCGAAAAAAACCGAAATTTAATTAAATTAATAATGTTATTTTATTTTATATTATTTATTGAGATGATATTAGTGAATGAAGAATTATTTTGAATAATACTTAGTTGATTATTGTTTATGTAATTCATTTGTACTTTATATTTAAATATTTACAAAGAAATCATTTAAAAAGATAACATATTATATTTATAATATATTTATATTGTTAATTTAAATAATTGTATCAAAACCGAAATAACCGAACCATTTCGGTAGAAAACCGAAACAAACCGAACCGAACCGAAGAAAATGGTTCGGATATCGGATTATATATTTGTAAAACCGAAAACCGAAATAAAAAACCGAAACCGAACCGACCGATGAACACCCCTAGATATGACCTCAAGGATTTACCACAGCTTTTGGTTACAGAACCAGAAATTTGTTGAAACGGTCTATAGAATGATCGCTAATTCCTACCAGTTATTTGTAATATAGCTTAGATGGCGAATCTAAAGTACAAAATAAGTTGTGCTAAAGTTAGTTACGAGGCAATTTGAAGTTTATGAATGTAATGATAGAGGAAAACTTTATATGATGATTGAACCATCTCGTGGTTCAAATGCCTACAGTCTAACTCATACTCGAAATGTGGATTTTTGGATTTATGGGCTCCATTCTATCCTGGATGACTTATTAATTATCTGCTTTCGGAGTACCATTGAAAGGGCAATTAAAACTATATGCTTGAGAGAATTGGATTAGAAGTGAGTTTCTGCGTTCAGCTTATTCAATGTGCTTGTTAAATCATATATTCTTACAAAAGCTCGTAAACATGCGTTCTTGAATGAGGAATCTGATGCAGCTAGATATATATAAAACACAACAAACTTTGTTTAATGTGGAAATCTCCTGTATTCTTGTTTAGTCGGTGCTGGTAAAGTTTAGATGATAATATCTCCATGCAGGTTTACTTCTTCTGGTGGGGCATTTTGTGATGAATTACAGTGGAAAATCAATCAACTGATTACTTTTCACATTTGGTAAGATGAGTTTCGAGGGAGCCATATCTGCATCATCTTGGCCTCTCCCCATCACAGTAATTTTTTAGAACATGAAAATATACTGTTTTTTTTTATATAAATTAATTTCTATAGTTTTGGTTGTATGTCTCAGTTTTTTTTTGAAGAACTTATATTGATATTGTTTGGCCTGTGAGATTAA
This sequence comes from Primulina eburnea, assembly GCF_022965805.1. Lineage (NCBI taxonomy): Eukaryota > Viridiplantae > Streptophyta > Magnoliopsida > Lamiales > Gesneriaceae > Primulina > Primulina eburnea. The sequence goes on from NC_133103.1 coordinate 8,167,662, forward strand.
TGTAATTGAAATTTGGTTTTTACGTTAGTTTAATAGTTGTCAATGGATAGAGGCGTCTAGTTATCATGGACTTTGGTTTACTTTATTTTTTTTCCTTCTAGTTTTTAATTTTCAAATGAGCATCAAGTAATTTTTTTAGTAGACAGAATACTTCCATGGTAACATGATTGAATTTACTTGAACGTGGTTAATGTTTCATGTTTTTGTCCAACTCAAGCATGGTGTGGAACCCTGAAAATTTGACAGATTTTACTGAGAAGTTTAGGGGAGGAAATTCTCTTTTTTATATAAATATTTAATGTGACTGTGCATTATAGTTCTGTTGAATAACTAGCTTAGTGCTAAAACAAAAAGAATTTATGCATGTTACCTTTTCGAAAAGTATGTCTAGTAGTCGATAAACTCATATAGCACCAGGTTTCAAATTTAAGATGAAGTTTCAAGTTCCAGTCCTCATCGAACTCAAAAAAATAATTATGTTTTGTGGATAATACTATTAGTTATCATCGCGCAATGTAAAATATTAACCTAAGTCAATTGATTTAAGAGAATTCCATATTTTAATGTTTTAAAATTCAATTAAATTAAAGGTGAAAAGGCTAGCAAACCATCCGAAAAAGGAAATATAGAAACATACTTTTCTTATACCCCAAACATCACAGTACAAACATAGTACCTATGTAGATATAGTAAACTATCAGAAGTACGCATAAATTGCACCTTGTACAACATTCTCATACAATAAAGGAAATAAGAAATACAAGAACTTCAAAGAAACCAAAATCGCCATTTGTAGACTGGGCAGCACATATTTTTCTTATGTGACGTAGCAGTGAAAATTGATCCTTTTTCCCCCAGACATCTTTGAAACTGATACAATGAAGTTCCGTCATGAGACCTCAGCAGAATGGGCAGTATTTCGGGCTAAACCAACGCCCAAAGCCTTAAGGAATCGAATCAGTTTTTCTATTGTGATTACGGTCATGGCTACAATGAGAAGAATGAACATGACATGAAGCGAATTTGAGGTATTATTTACATCAATTACTACTTGGCCATTTCCATTTGTTCGACTAGCATGATCGATGGATCCATTTGAATGGATGGAATTTCGTGTCATGTGCATCATCCCAATTCCTTCAGATTCAATCACCGATTCTTCAGTGCGCTCGATATCTTCATTATAGCCATTTATCAAGAAATCTGTGCAGTTCTTCTTACAGCCATGATCGTACAGGTTACGGAATCTACCACCTGGTCCTCTTAGGTAGCTGTACCGCATCATGTTTGCCATTTCATTTGTTGTAATATTGCGAGAAATCTATATCAGAAAAGTGAAATCATTTAGGAGTCAACTATAGACTGTATCAAAAGTTAACTACCTTTTGTCCGGTTATAATAAATGCCAAACGTAATATTGTTCTTTTTTGGGAATGTAAACTATACTTAAACAATCATTTAAACGGTACAAGAGAGATTGAGGTTGTGATATAACAGTTTACGATACCCAAAAAAAAGTGGAACATACAAATTTGCGGAGATACAACTTCTATCCATCGAGTGAACGTGAATGCTTATATACAAGAAGCGGGAATCAAATAAAATGCATATGAAAGGCCTGAACAGAGAAACAAATGATTAACATCAAAATGGCAATCAAGACATCCCCATGCAATTGAAAAAAAAAAATGCCAGCATATAATATATGAACTAGCCAATGCATGTCTGTTAATCCCCGAAGTCCGCAAAGTGCACGGAAAAGATGCCTGACCATGCAGATATGAACGGAGAAAGAAGACTACATAAGAAAACCGACTGACAAGCAAAACCGCAAATAGAAGCAGATTCTGGAAGTTACCTGAGAGGCCTGTACAACAGTCAAGACTGCAACACCAGAAAGGAGGAAAAAGTCTGCAACAAAAAATGATAAAGCACCAAACATGCTGTTTACCAGCATGGCTAAACCATGCGCCAAAGGTAGATGGAGCCGTTGGTCAGTCAACACTCCTGCAATGATAAGAAAATGCTAGAAGTGGGATAAAACGGCATAAAAGATACAGCGAATAATAAGGTTTATCATAAGGCTAACTGGGAAAGAAGCTTAAATTCAAATCTCACTTATAAGTGCAACTGCTCCGGTAATCAGCATTGCAACAACTTCCAGAACAAGAAACAAGAAGAAGTCCCACTTGTTTTTCTGTTCAAAAAATCAAAAATGGGTATGGCCACCACAAGTAAATTCTCACCTTGTTTCCAACTCTCTTATTACATGTAACAAATAACTACTTGGGAAATGTAAATTAATGCATTTATGTTTAAGTGTTTATGAGAATAGAAGCTGCAATGATAAAGATAATGACCTGAATTCATCATTCCATTAAAGAGTGCCAACATAATTTGTGATATGATTTGACCCCACAAACAAGAAATTCATAGATGTATTCACAGCAGCAGCAAAACAGAGTTAAGAAAGTGTTAAAACACCTTTCCAATGCAATTAGACATCCATGGGCAATGATGATCAAATTGTTCAACGCAGCGATCACAGGTGGAACAATGCTTTGCACGAAGAGGACGAACAATCTAATTAAGGAAAGAAAAGGTGTGATAGAGTATAGAAATAATTTAAACAGGGACTACTCAATGGAGGGGTATGTAACATTGCAGTCAGAAAGAAATAAATAGTACCTTGCAAGTTGAGCAAAGTTGTGACCAATTCCCAGCAAGCAAAGCAGGATTATTTACCTCAAACTTCAGCAAAGGTTCCTAACAAAATCAAAAAGTTTTATTCAAATATTTGTTAATTTTAGAGAACAAGAAGATGTTTGAAAGAGATTAAACTGAACGTGGGGCGACTTACGTCATCTTTCATGTTTTCTTGATCATATCTATTCATTTTGATAAACCCGGGATCCTTGCTACAATTAGAAAGTCCAGAGTTAAGTTAGTGGATAAAGTTCAATCGGGAAGAATGAATTCTAAAAGGATAGTGACTCGAATTTGACACAGATAAACAAGAAATATTGTCCCGCAAAATCAACAGCTGTTCAGTGCACTTCAAAACAAATTAACTATATAATTATTTTAGCACCAACATAAAGTATATCTATGATCACAAGGTCAATAAACTTACACAACAATTACTGCCCAAAAACTAATCAACATATGGAAGCTTTCTAAACAATATCGCATTCCTCTCTCACCAAATATTGTAAACAATACAACTAAACAAAGGTTCAATGCCAGATGTATAATTTCATCTGTTAGGGTTTATATTATAATGAAACTAATGATTGTTTGCATCAAATATTGCAGCTGGTGAGCGAAATGGACCAGTTTCCACCATGCCCTAATTAACAAACTGAACAAACAATTTCATTACCCATGTCAACTACTTCTCCGATTATTTGCAATAAAGTAATATTTAATAAACACTCTCGAAAAATTTATACATTCAAACTGAAGAGTTACCTGCTACATCTATAAAAAGAATCAGTCCAGAGGTTGCCAAGAATACACCCATCCAAGCAATGAGACCAAAACCAGCAGTTAATCTTGGCAAATTAGAAGACACAAACAATTTTTTTTAGTACTAATTACATCCGAAAGGGCAATGATCAATTCAGGTGGTAATACAAATCAGGAGAAATACCTGTAACAACCGAATGGATATATGTCAGTAGCAGCAAAAAGATCATGCACCAAAGTAAAGGAGCAAGTCCTAATTTCAAAAGTTTGCCAAGCAAGCTGTTGCTATCCCACTTTTTCTCAAACAACTTTCTAGCGTTTCCCTTCAAATCAAATTCAACCAATTGATAAGAATATGCCGGAGCATGCATATAAACAAAGATCTCGAGTTTCAAAGCTTAAATGGAAAATAGGTAGTAAGAAAGACAAAGACAAAATCAAT